>NC_064628.1:318202506-318504172 GCF_023864275.1 Schistocerca cancellata | reverse complement strand
TGAGGAAACCTTCATTTAACATTATCTTCCCCATTTTTTAAAAATGTTAGTTTTTTCGTTTTGGATTACATATAATCAAGAACATGTTCAATTCTTACAATTAAACTTTATAAGCCATGTCTCAACCTATCTCATGATTTTATGGCTATAATCCTATTTATAACTCTATTTACGTTCTCCAGAAATCTTAATTCTATGCATCATGACTTTACAAAAATTATCAACGTTGACTTTCGCAAACATTGAATTTCTAAATCTAATTTTACTTTACAAAATTTACATTGACTTCCTGAAATAGCTAAATCCATTCATGTTTATCTATTCTATATATTATTTATGAACAGATTACACTCAAAAATTGTTAATAGTAGGTTTTTATTAACTTAAACAAGTTGAAAAAAAATTGCAGTGTAAGAAAATATTATTGACATGTCAAGATGAGCAACAAAAACATCATTAATAAAGATTGATCACTAACACATGAAAAGTTTGTATTAAAATATTTTTAAATACCATAAAATTAAAAAAAAAATTTCTAGATAGTAGTCTGTCACAGACAGTTCTTTCTTCTATATGTACCATGGTTCACTTTTTCTTCAAGTGTTTCGACGTGTTTCCGTCGAACGTGGAATGACGGTCGGCTATGTACCTCCTATGAGTATGGCATGACGGTTGGAATGCGTCTCGCCTCATTTCCGTTGAGTGTAATATGACGGTTGCCTGTGCCTCGCCGTGTTCCCATCGAGAACGGAATGGCAGTCGGCACAGAGAAAGGTCTGAAGGTCTGAGTGTTTCGTGAATGCATGGTAGCCGTTGTTCCATTATGCATATGCCAGTGGTGGTGTTGTATCGGAGATCCATCTTTGGCAGCCAAAACTTTTCCACTTCCACATTCGTTGAAACTTTATGCCTATTCACTGTGGGTAACTTCGTCAGTAGATTTCCATATGAATTGTACTTTTCCATCTTTTTGGTATCCCATCTGAAAGCGTTGCAATCTGCCATAAACAACATCGAATATATATGCTGTTAAAACAGTTAAATTAGATTCTCGTTGGTAGTTAAATGTAATGATGTTCTTTTATAGGAAGGTATCAGAAAAGGATTATTGATCTCTTCAGGTCCAGGCTCTTCTTTCTTCCAAATCTTCTGTGTTGTGTCTTCTGCCCTTGGTGCTTCTTGCTGTCTTCTTACTTGTGTCTTGTTGTCAGGGATTTTCACGCTCATGTTGAATTTCGTATGATCTGATGACAGTTTCCGCTATTCTGCACATTGAGTTACAGAAACGCGATTCTTCTTCTTCCTGTGGTGATTCTTTGCCTCCGCTCGGCCTCGCCGTAATATGTCCGCCTCCGTTCCGGTTCGGTGGACATTCTTTATCCCTTCATATGCTTCTTTGAATAGCTTGCGATAGAAGTGCCAAGTGACGAACACTTTCGCAAAAACCATTGTTGTTAAGCTTTTGGGTGGTTTTCTTAGGAATAAAGCTCACTTCAGAGTACAAGTTGCTTGCATTCAGGCTGCGTTGTATGTCTCCAAACCTTTCCTCAATGGAGTTATCCTCCGCGAAAGGCAAAGGTCCCGAGTTCGAGTCTCGGTCCGGCATACAGTTTTAATCTGCCAGGAAGTTTCAAGGCCTCTTCTTTTGTTATCTCGTAAGCTGACGTACCAGGCACTCACAGTCAGAATTCCTTCTTCTCATGCCTAACTGCTCTCCTCAGTCTCGTCGTCGATCTGGTCGCAATGATGCTGCACCTTGGCTGCCGACTTCATCTTCAATATGTGACAATCTTACATTCCTTACATCCTTAGATTAAGCTATCCACTATATACCATCAACGTTACAAACATTAAACAGTTTTTTATATGACTTTACAAACAGTATCATTAATTCTATCAAAAATTAGCTTCCCCTTTTTTTCATTTATCTTAATTCTACTATAAGATAAAGGTCATAGTTTCCTCATTTTCATCACTATGGATTGTAAGAGAGATGACAGTTAGTATGTTAATAACCTTTTTTTTCTAACTACAGGTATATTATGTTGTTTTGAAAACTTCGCAACTTAACTCCGACTCCAGCTTCTTTAACTCTTCAATCTCTTCTTTTTGTCCTTAGCTGTAACAAAACCTCAAAATACACTTTTAATTTTTTTTGTTATTGCCCTTCAAAAACCGTCTCTATTGATCCGTTGTATTTTTTTAACTTCTTACTTACCACTTCTTCCTATTTGTTCGATCGCAAACTTTTACATTCCTATCTTCTCTCATTGTACTCTTCCATATGGAAATCTTTTCTGGTGAACGTAACATTCTACTGTTCTACCTCCTTCCACGAAATAACATGTTTCTTGCTTAGCTTAATTTTTCAATTCTCTTTCCTAATAATTACCTCCTAACAACTTCTTATTCTTCTGTCCCTCATATTTCTATTTTAGAATTAGATTGTGGTATCTTCCACAAATCCTATATGCTTCACATATTCCCCAAAATATCTCTTCAATGATTTGTTCACCGTCCTCGACGGAACAAAAATTAAAATGCTTATCTCCTTCCCCCTTAATCATCTATTTCCTACCTACTTCTTCTACAAAAATCAACTTGCTCCTCCTTCACATTACGTCTTTACGAGAGAACCTAATGCTATTTCGTTGATCTATCCACATCCTGATCTCTATTTTTCTTATTACGTTCAATTTTTTCCCCTGAACACACTTCGTTTGCAGAAGAGTTACATTAGTTGTTACTTTCCTGTCTTTTTATCGTCATTATTATTTACCTCCTTACAAAATTTACTTTATTTAATTAATCGAGATAAGTACAAGCTAAAAGTTTTACTTGTGTGCGTTTTACTCTCTTTCCTATTCTTTGATTTCAGGACGTTCAATACAACTAAATTCTAGAGTGGACTCTTTTTTCTTTTGTCTAACCTTTGTATATAGAAAAGAATTTTACTTTCAACGCTGTAACCTTCCCATCGCTTGGTGCTAAATTACAAGATGTCTATGTTTTACTTTAGTTACTGGTGGGAATTCATATCTAACTACATATCACTATTGGTGTTATCAATGGTGCTTCATCTTCATGGCATACCATTACTTTCTCCGTTTCGCATAAACGCGCTACATCTTCTACAGTTTGGTCATCATCATCAATTTTTGTAGTACTGTCTATATTCACCGTTTGTGACTCCTGTTCCTCATCATCGTCGGTCGATTCCCAGTAATTGAATCCCAGCATGCTGGTGTCTGTATTCGATCTCCCGTTAATACTACTTCAGAATCCGGCTTATGAAAACTAAGTCTATTTACGTGTTTAATTATACAATTAACTTCATTGTTCCATAGAATTACTTGTGACTGGTCTTCGTACCGCTCAACTCGTCAATTTTGTCTTTTTCGTGGGTTTAGTGGCCTCACCTCGACTAACTCTATCGGTTCATTTCGCATGTTTTGTCCCGCTGAAGTTTGATTTTCCCATCCTTTCTGCGTCCTGACCATTCCACTTCCACCTGAATAAGCTGGATTTTGCTGCTGGAAACCTATAAATCTTCCGCCTTCGTTTGCACGGGGATTGTATCTCGCATTATAGGTACCACCGTCGTTTGTAGGACCAAATCCCCCATTATAATTCCCCAGTCCCCCGAAACCATAATTGTTATTTGCACTCTGTGCGTTACCAAAACTATAGTTATTATTGTTTTCCAATGGGTGACTACCACTCCTTCCAAAAACATTACCTTCTCCTCCATAATTATTACCACTGGAGTTATTATTAAGACCTGATAGGTCGCTGTTATTCCCCCTACAATTGTTTCCTCTGCTTGTACGTTTTTCTCTCGCGTCATCTTCACTGAAGATGAATTCAAGTTCCCTTAACATCCCTTTAAATATTTGTATGTTATCTTCTGCTCTACCAGCCAATGACTGCTGATGACGTAACTGTAACTTCATTGTGTACATTCGTATCAGTTCCCCATCACTGTATGGATTACCTAAACACTGATTTTTCTTTGTCATATCTTCGAAAAATCTAACGGGTTTCTTTTCTCCGGAATTTTCGAACAACTCTTTCTGCAACAGCTCATACTTTATTCTGTTTTGTGTTTCTGTCGACCAGTACCGCTCCAAGAATGCAGTTTTAAATTGTTCATATGAATGACAGTTCGCCGCTACTCTTTGCATGGTTTCCGCTGTTGCGCCGTCCATCTGCCCACAAATGAAGTCAAGTTTATGGCTAAGCAGCCAACGCTCTGGTAAACAGATCTGAAATTGATTTATGAACGTGCGTGGACGTAAGCCGTTCCCGCTTTCTTTACAATGTTGGAATTTTCTGACTGTCAAAAAGTGATCATTATCAAGTTTTTCTCTTCCACCATATGTCGTTTGTGTTTTCACAACATTACCTGTTTCTTTCAGTTGTGTCATATTCTCTCGTACTCGTTCTACTACATTTGGGCCTTGAGCTGGCATATTTATGTCCCATTTAGCATCGTATCTTCGCAGTGGTTTGCAGTTGCCTACACCGTACCGTTCGTCGTGTATCGGATTGAAAGATTCGTTTACATTTCCCGTTACTGGTTCCGTGTTTTGCCTTTCTATTAGATTCACATTGGCTTACGGTCTGTAATCTGTTGTGCTGTGTTTCGGACATTGTGGAATTGGTAGATGTGTCGTCGCAATTTGCTCCGCTCTTGCGTCACCCGCCTACTTTCGGAGGGTCGGCTGCCGCTCTGCCGGAATGCGTGCGTCTACCGTTTCTCGCTCCCATGTCTGGTGTGACCGCACATCACCTACTTCGCTCGCCTGTGTTAACTTTTCCTTTCCTGTTTGATTTTGTTTCGCTTCGGTGATTACTGATGCAACCTCCTGTGAATAAATGACTGGAATTTGATGACGTTTTCGTGTTCCCGCTACTACTACGGAAGATTGCACAACTGAGTTTTTCCTCTCTGGGTTACTATGTCGGATGATACTACCGATTCCGGTGTCTCGCTGCTACTTTCTGTACGATTCTCGATATACTGTTTCAATTCTGTGCGAAGGTCTTCAAACTGTTTCTGATTTTTCGTGACTATTTTTTCAATGCGTGTGTCAAATCTTTTTAATGCGGCTCGCGTGACACTTTTTCTGACACTGAGCTCTTCCACGATTTGTTGCGCCTTACCAGACGTCCTACGTGCTAACTTATGCACTCTTTGATTAACATTAGACACTGCATCCTGCACCTGGTCAGCGTCAGAACGTATCTTTTTCGGGTCAGCCATTAACGCTTGTATCAGCTCGCGCGAGTCTCTCGCCTCTCTCCGGATTTCAGTAAAATGTTCATTGACTTCTGTTCGTAATTTTTGCTGATCTTCGAAGACTTTTTCGAACCCAGCATAAGTTTCAAATTGGATACTACTTAAGGCAGCATTCGTCTCTGTTTTTAAATTTGCTAATCCTGCATTTGTTTTTGCTTTTAGCTTTGCCGTTTCGGTCTTTAGATTCGCCGTTTCAATTTTCAAGTCTGCCAATCCCCCATCTGTTGCTATTTTCAGATCTTCTAATCTTGCATTTGTTGTTTCACTCGTTTGCTTGTTTGCTTTACGGCCATAGTAAGCTGCTTCAATAATGCGAACACACTATCTGACTCTTCGCCATCGTCACCTGTCACTATTCGATGAAAATTTTCCCGTTCGTGTCTTTCACGTGGTGTTTCACCGACTTCTGTGCACAGTGCGGACGCACTTACATATATTCTTTCTGTTGGAACCTGTCCCGTTTGGTTCAAAACTACTATATTGGGTTCAACATACCGAAGTTGCTCGTCTTCTGACTCTAATTCTGACCCACTAGATCCGTCATTAGTTTGTTTTTGCGCATTCGCTGACTGTGATACCAATCTTGAAACTGCTATCAATCCCTCTGCACTACGTCCCATTTCGTGACCCGTACCCGATACCTTTGGTTCTACAGCAATCTCTATCCTGTCAAGATCTTGAGTTTGACCTATCTGCGATACCCTCCGTTCTTCCGCCATTTCAGCTCGTTTAGCTAACCTCTATCTTTCTCGAACCGCACGAGCCTGCGCTCTCATCAGAGTCAAATTATGGGATCTTACACGTTTCCTAAATATCATAGAAAGTTTCTTAGACGACGTACACAACGTTAGCAACACTGTTCACTGTTTGTGGAATATCAACCCAACTCAACAATGCCGTGAATAACTTCACGCGCACCAGCGAGGTCAGGCACAATCTACACTCCTGGAAATGGAAAAAAGAACACATTGACACCGGTGTGTCAGACCCACCATACTTGCTCCGGACACTGCGAGAGGGCTGTACAAGCAATGATCACACGCACGGCACAGCGGACACACCAGGAACCGCGGTGTTGGCCGTCGAATGGCGCTAGCTGCGCAGCATTTGTGCACCGCCGCCGTCAGTGTCAGCCAGTTTGCCGTGGCATACGGAGCTCCATCGCAGTCTTTAACACTGGTAGCATGCCGCGACAGCGTGGACGTGAACCGTATGTGCAGTTGACGGACTTTGAGCGAGGGCGTATAGTGGGCATGCGGGAGGCCGGGTGGACGTACCGCCGAACTGCTCAACACGTGGGGCGTGAGGTCTCCACAGTACATCGATGTTGTCGCCAGTGATCGGCGGAAGGTGCACGTGCCCGTCGACCTGGGACCGGACTGCAGCGACGCACGGATGCACGCCAAGACCGTAGGATCCTACGCAGTGCCGTAGGGGACCGCACCGCCACTTCCCAGCAAATTAGGGACACTGTTGCTCCTGGGGTATCGGCGAGGACCATTCGCAACCGTCTCCATGAAGCTGGGCTACGCTCCCGCACACCGTTAGGCCGTCTTCCGCTCACGCCCCAACATCGTGCAGCCCGCCTCCAGTGGTGTCGCGACAGGCGTGAATGGAGGGACGAATGGAGACGTGTCGTCTTCAGCGATGAGAGTCGCTTCTGCCTTGGTGCCAATGATGGTCGTATGCGTGTTTGGCGCCGTGCAGGTGAGCGCCACAATCAGGACTGCATACGACCGAGGCACACAGGGCCAACACCCGGCATCATGGTGTGGGGAGCGATCTCCTACACTGGCCGTACACCACTGGTGATCGTCGAGGGGACACTGAATAGTGCACGGTACATCCAAACCGTCATCGAACCCATCGTTCTACCATTCCTAGACCGGCAAGGGAACTTGCTGTTCCAACAGGCCAATGCACGTCCGCATGTATCCCGTGCCACCCAACGTGCTCTAGAAGGTGTAAGTCAACTACCCTGGCCAGCAAGATCTCCGGATCTGTCCCCCATTGAGCATGTTTGGGACTGGATGAAGCGTCGTCTCATGCGGTCTGCACGTCCAGCACGAACGCTGGTCCAACTGAGGCGCCAGGTGGAAATAGCATGGCAAGCGGTTGCACAGGACTACATCCAGCATCTCTACGATCGTCTCCATGGGAGAATAGCAGCCTGTATTGCTGCGAAAGGTGGATATACACTGTACTAGTGCCGACATTGTGCATGCTCTGTTGCCTGTGTCTATGTGCCTGTGGTTCTGTCAGTGTGATCATGTGATGTATCTGACCCCAGGAATGTGTCAATAAAGTTTCCCCTTTCTGGGACAATGAATTCACGGTGTTCTTATTTCAATTTCCAGGAGTGTATTTCTACTCAATGATGCTTTGATTCTACGTGTCAATACAACCTCTACATTTTGGATCACACATTTACTGTATTTGTCCACTATACATTTACATACATTGGGTAACCTCGTCGCAAAACAATAAAAAAATTTTTTCTTTTTTTTCGAAATTCAAAAATTTGTTTTTATTCCTAAGTCGACTAATTGTCATCCAGGCAGACCAATTGCTATCGTGGTAGGGTAGCCATTTGAAAGTGTGCAGGAGTTTGTTTTTGCTTATTCTAGAATTGAGAACAACTGTGTGAGGTGAAATGACAAGTTTAATGTCGCAATATTTCTCACCAAATTACATCTTTTCACACAGTTTTCAACTCGCCGACATAAAAACAGTGCAATGGATAACGCATCTTGCCAACATTAAAAAATGAAATAAGGTTATATACAACAATGTTAAATATTGACTCTCTAAATGCACATTAATCCTAAACACAATATTATTAAAGTTTAATTGGAAGTTTCTTTACATTAATCCTAAGCACAAAAATATGAAAGTTTAACTGGACATATCTTTACAAAATTGCTCCTACACATAAGTTATGATGTTGGTCAGTACTACGAAAATAGTCCGATTCCGGTTCAAAGTTCGGTACTTTTTAGGATGACAATCAAGTCTACCGTGGATGGTTAGTGAAATGACAAATTTGAGCACAAGATCACCCAAGGCTGCTCGAGTTTACAGTGGACGCAAGCTGGTGAACAAACAGTTTATGCCTCTGCACGTGGTATTTACCTTAAGCTGCGACGTGCTGCTGTCTGCAAGGCCGCTTTCTCCCACTAAAATACCTGCAAAACTAATCTGGCCGTTGCTGAACTACCCAGCAGAAACTTTCCCTCTGTTTCTTGTTATGTGAGAAAACATGTTCTCAGCCCCAGCCTTATTATGTGGCGAGATACTTGTGCATGGTTGGAGCAGTTTGCATATTATAGTGCCCTCTCAGTTCTCGCAAGAACAATTAACTAATATAGCTCCAGAATGAGATTATCACTCTGCAGCAGAGTGTGTGCTGATACGAGACTTCCTGGCAGATTAAAACTGTGCACCAGACCAAGACTCGAGCTCGGAAGAGGTCTCGAGTTTGAGTCTTTGTCCGGCACACAGTTTTAATCTGCCAAGAAATTTCAACTAATTTGGCTGGTTCGTTTCTGTACAGTTGGAGTTAAAGGTTGCTACAGCTAATTCTTTACCTGGAGTGCAGCCGCTGTGAATGGAGTGTCCACACAAATTTCTTCTCTGCGTCGTACGCTCCGTCTCCACTTGACGCCAGTTCATAGAAGAGTCCCACTGAAAATTTCTCTCTTGTCCTACTCATGGCAGAAATGCCTCCTGCCACTTGAATTCCTTTTTCACATCATGGCTTTTTTCAACCAACAGCAGTGTTCCTCTTATTTTGTAAAAAACACACTCTACCAATAGCAACATCCCTTCTATCAAACTGCGTCGAAACTTCAGTATTTTTCTCCTTCCTAATGCGATTAAGAAAACGGTTCAAATGGCTCTAAGCACTATGGGACTTAACATCTGTGGTCAACAGTCCCCTAGAACTTAGATCTACTTAAACCTAACTAACCTATGGACAACATCCATGCCCGAGGCAGGATTCGAACCTGCGACCGGAGCGGTCACGCGGTTCCAGACTGAAGTGCCTAGACCGCACGGCCACACCGGCCGGCTCATCATGCGATTACGCTAATTGCACATTTTGTGCCCATTCTAGACGCCTAAAGTACATGGACCTATCCGTGTATTGCACTCGCTGGACGAAAATGCGTTACTTGCTTTTGTTTGTCTTCCATTGGAATTTGGAAACAGTTTTCTAAAGCTTCTTCCATGCCCCTAAGCAGATGACTCGCTACAGGTGGCCCTTCGGCTTGAATCAACTGGTCCGGGGTTGCTGTCCTTCTTCCTGCCACCCCTTTAAGTGGTTTCCAGCATAACTCCCACAGTGTGGCTTCGCTACACCGTTGTGGAGCTGGCTTTTCAAAAGTAAAAGCGACTCGATTCACATTCCCTGTTCCACCTTGCGCTCAATGACATGCATTGCATAGGAATGGTGTCTTAATTACTGTTGATTGTCTGTCATCCCTTTTTGCGTTACATATTGATAGGCAAATGACCATTTATTCTGCCACCTTACAAGTGCACACTGCTGAACATGTGTCGCTGTGGCAGACGACTCCCACGTGCTCCCATGTTGACCCAAAGGCATCATTGGTTGCGACTGCATTGGGAGCATTTATAAAAAAAATGGCTCTGAGCACTATGGGACTTAACATCTATGGTCATCAGTCCCGTAGAACTTAGAACTACTTAACCCTAACTAACCTAAGGACATCACACAACACCCAGTCATCACGAGGCAGAGACAATCCCTGACCCCGCCGGGAATCGAACCCGGGAACCCGGGCGCTGGAAGCGAGAACGCTACCGCACGACCACAAGCTGCAGACGGGAGCATTTATAGATTCAACTGTGGGTTGGTGGGTATGTGTTCCTTTGTTAGATGAATCATGTTTCCTTTTATACCATGTCAACAGTCATGTCCTGATACGCCATAATCCAAGGTTAAGGCTGTTTCAAATGTGTGCCAGAGAATGTATGCAGGCAGGTGCGGGCAGTATTATGCAGTATTATGAACTTCCACCTGGGCTTTCTTGTCACCTGTGTTGGTAAACAAAGTCACCATAAATTTCTTGGACTATCTGACCATTATAAGGCTGCAGGATATTGTGGCTTTCGTAATTCATGATAAATCTGAGTCATAAGTCAGTGTCATATCGCTCATCAAAAGTATTCAGTGCTTGACGTTTTCGTCTCTTTGCTCTGATCTTCTTGAGGTTTCCACTGGTGTCTGTGTATGGCTCAACTCTTCTTTCTTGTTGGTGTCTTCCTCGATGGTGGTGGCATGTTCCAGAATGAAAATTGTATGTGTTACAGGCTAGAAGGGTGCTACAGTGGTTTGGGGAGCATGACAGTGAACTCACGTTGATGTACTGGCCGCCATACGCCTCATCAGAAGCTGCTGGAATAAATCAGAGACGCAATCGGGCGCTATCTCTGAGCTCACAAACCACTGGTCCTAATTTATGGGTATAGTGTGACATCTGGTTCACACACCTCAGGGAACCTGCGAAGGACCTTTATAGTGCATGCCACACAGGATTACAGCTGAATTTCGTATGAAAGGTCAATCAGCATCTTATTAAGTATGTGGTCATTAGCGGCTAGTGAATTTATATTGTCGCAGACCATTGGTCTGCAGCGCTTGTTGGTTGATGTCGATAATAACATAGTATTTTCTCGAAGATTTGCCTTGTTTTGCAATGATCAAGTTTATAAGTATCATTCTAGCATAGCTGCTTTCATCAGTCACGCATAACAGGCTACAAATATTCAAATATTCTATTGGAATTGAGTGTTTTAGAGGGTCTATGAGTAGGTTTGAATACGACAAGAACTTAATGACATACTTAATTATTTATGCGTCTCATCCTTTGTGGGTAGAAACTTCAACTTGACAGAAACTATTTGTCCCAGTAACAATCTTTGTACAACATGGTTTCTAGATTTGACAGGGATCTGTTCTAAATTATCAATTAACAAAACAGTCAAGATCTCAATAAACGTACATTTAAAATTAATGACTGGTTCAACCTTTATGCTGGCCATCTTCAAATCTAATGCACCATAAAGCTGTAGCCGGTGGTACACGGAACAGCTGCTTGAAATCACAGTCGTTTATTGGTCCAAAAACGACTGTGATATCACACAAGTGTTCCTACAACGTTGGCTGCAGTGACATGGTGCATTAAATTGGCATATGGCCATCATAAAGGCCGAAACCAGTTATCATTCTAAACAAATAATTATTGCGATCTTGACTGTTTTATTGATTACAATCTTTGTAATTCAGTCACATTTCCTCGTCATGTCTATTTTTGACGAGATAGAGTGAAGAATCAACATGTATTTAGAAACTGTGAGGAATTTATGATAGGAATGTCGTTAGCGAATTAAGCAGCGAAAAGTAAGCAAAATTTACTCACTCTGTTCGCTGACGTATTATAACCGCGAAAGGATAAAGGTACCGGGAATTTCCAGAATAAGATGAAAGGAGATAATCTACAACCTGAAGCTCATGAGAAAATGTCTAGGGAACAGTCCTATTACAGAAAAAAAAAATTCAGGAAAGTAATGGAGTTTCGAGCAGCACAGGCAACACTACCGCCACCACAGACAATGCTGGAGAAGAAGTCAGTTTAAGAGTAATGTAAAATGGAACAGTGTGACTGCTAGTTTAGAAGTTATTTACACTTAGTATAAAACGTATGCAACTGCGGAAAAAATTACGCATACATATGAAGAAAGTAATAACATTAAACAATTCTGAAAAGTGGAGACCGTAAAAGCAATTAGAGCGTAAGTCGGAAAAAGTTGATTTGACGTAATGGACAGGGGAGAGTGTGTGTGTTGTTTGCAGCTGAAGCTCACTTTCACGATAGCAGTCACTAAGTACTTAAGTGCACATTAAATAGACGTAGAAACTGTGGTGGCAGCTCTGGACGCATGGGGAGGAGATACGAGGGTGACTGTAAGCGGCGCTTCGCGAAACCGTGAGCGCCGTTCGTCCACAGCGCAGAGTGTTAATTACGGTAATAACTCGAACTTTAAGTGGGGTCCGATGCAGTAGGCGTAAACGGGAGCGAGGCAGGTAATCCGCTTAATGTGTTAGACTTCCTAGGGGCGCATTGCCGGAGCTGATGCATGTTTAAAGGCCTCCACCTCCTCTTCCTCCTGCTTCCGTCCACGTTGCTGAAGGGTTCCTCCCGGCACAGCTCTGCACCCTGGCTACGTAACTGCAGAGACCTCAGTAGAAAGTGTAAGGAAAATGCAATTTCTCCAAGTGTAATGGGGAGTCGACCAGATTCTAAACCCTAGCCAGAACCAGGATTTAGATCAGGTGAACGTTCTGACAAATCATCTTCAATTTGCACTACTAATTTCTTCTTCGAGATTGTCAGACAGAAGTTGGCATTTATCTCAGAAATATGTGGCTTACGAGGCGTTGCTCAATCACTGTACGTCATTCTTCTAAACTCCTTATGCAAAGGCCTTATGATAACTGGATTGCTGGTTGCCCTTTGGAACTTATGAGGGATTTATTCCATTGATTTCATGCGATTTTTGACAACCACATCAACATGACAGTTATCTTGAAATTCCCGCTGAAACGAAAATTTGTAACAGCGTAAAACTCCTCGTTGCTCCCCGATACGAAGCAGGCGCTGCTCAAACAATGTATATTTGGAGTTGTTATTTTTGATGCACTTTGCTAATGTTTAGCAATCATTCATACACTGTCTGACCAAAGTGGATATTTATATGGCTTGTGACCATTCGCCTCATTGACAGATTGAGATCTGCTGGGGACACATTCAGTTAGGTGTCTAAATCTTTGTGGAGGAATGGCAAGTCATTCATCCTCAGTAGCCGACATCAGAGAAGCTAGTAATGTTGAATCCTCGAATCTCGAGCGAAGTCGACGTTATAATTTATCCTTAAGGTGTGTATGGTGTCTTTACTTTCGAACAGGTCCGAATGAACAGACACCACACATACAAATGGGGTTAAAAAAAGTGTCGAATACTGTGAGAGATTGTAGTACTCGCCGAAATAAGAAAAATTAGTCCAATAAACATGGGTTTGGAAACACATACTTTCTGTGATCAACACCTTTTTATAGGAAGGGCTGCGCGACGCTTCGTTACGAGTATTAGCACAGTCGTTGCATTGGCGCTCTCTCAAAGTGTCGGTAGGGTGTTATGATGTCTCACTCACAAAACTCTACCTACCATAGGTGGTCTGCATTCAGTTGTGTGGTTCGAGTCGCGTTTGTACGTCTTATTGTACAGTACTGTCTACTCTGGGTACGTATGATGGTGTTTTACCTTCTTCCACATGCGGGTTCACTAATATGTTTACTGTTATCGCACTGTTTGTTCGTGCGAATGGTGTGGTACATTTACTTTCTCTCTTTTCCACCACTTGTTACCAATGGAAGTCTATTGCTCGACAAGTGAAATGGCGGGTACATTATTCTGCTATGGTTTAGCAAATGGACATAGCCTGCGAACGCGTGCCCTCTACGCTGAAAAATATCCACAGCAGAGACTGATAAGCTTTTCGGCAGACTTTTCCATTCTCTGAGGAACACACATACCCTTGGAGCTCAAAGGACTGACAGTGGAAGGCCCCGCACCGTCCGCACGCCTGACATGGAGGAACTTGTGCTACTTCATTGGTAGAAACCCCTGGGACTTGTGCTACTTCATTGGTAGAAACCCCTGGGACTTGTGCTACTTCATTGGTAGAAACCCCTGGGACTTGTGCTACTTCATTGGTAGAAACCCCTGGGACTTGTGCTACTTCATTGGTAGAAACCCCTGGGACTTGTGCTACTTCATTGGTAGAAACCCCTGGGACTTGTGCTACTTCATTGGTAGAAACCCCTGGGACCAGTGTGCGTCGAATAGCGGTAGCGGAAGGCGTGTCTCGCACTTCCTTATGGGGGAGGGAGGGGTGGTTACTTACTGAACAATTGCTGTACCCATATCACTTACACCGCGTTCAGGCCGTAAGGCGATAGGATCGTCATGTCATATGGCAGCTCTGTCAATGGCTATTGCAGAAGTGTTCCGCAGATTCAAAAGAGATGATGTTGTGAACTTCCATAACCAGTATGTAGGGGCAGACGTAAATCCCCAAGCAGTTCAGGAAAGAGGGCATCAACACCGATTCTCAATCACCGTTTGGGCTGGTTTACTTGACGGTAGATTCATAGGACCATACGTGCTATCAGAGAGCATAACTGCACTTTTTTATTAGTGTATTGTCTACCTTGTTGGAGGTTGTGCCACTGAAGCAACGAAAATAAATGTGCGCATGATGGCGTACCAGCACACTTCCACCACAATGTGCACGACACATCTGAAGCAGACATTTCGGGGCCGCTGGATTGGTCGGGTGCCCTACACCTTGGTTTTCTCGTTCCCCAGATCTCAATTCCCTAGACTTTTGGGTATGGGGACAGTTAAAGTAACTGATCTACGCGATGCCAATCAAAGATGTGCGAAGACTACAGGGTAGCATCATCAGTGCTTGCCGGCGGGTCCAACACCAACTGGTTATACTTCAAAGGTGGCGTCATATCATACGCCGGAATGGACGCCACGTTGAACACCTCCTGTAGACACGTGTTTATCACAGACAGTATGCATTTCCACACCCATAGTTTTGGAATTACCTCAGAAAGTATGCATTTCCAGACCCGCGTAGATTGCACATTTTTTTGTTTCAATGTGTACTACCACCTTTCAAAGCACTCGTCGTATATGCACCCTGACGGCGAATAATGATAGCTTCAATGCGGGAATCGGGTGAAGGCGCGTAAAATGAGGATAAAGGAGAGTGGAAGCTACATGGGTAGTGTGCGACAAGTTGGGAATCTGGTCTGGACGAGAAGCGTTCCCGGATAGCCGAAGGGCTTAAGGCGATCGCTCGCGTAAAGCGGGAAATCCGAGTTCGAGTCCCGTTCCGGCACAAATTTCCACTTGCCTCTATTGTATTTGTTTCAATGCCTGATTGCATGTGAAGTCTGAATTTCTCTCGCATCATTGTACCGAACATATTCCAATGGGTTCAGGTCGGGACTCTGGACAGACCAGCCCGTTTCAGGAATGTTATTGTCCACAAATCGTTTACTCTGAGATGTCGCTTTATGAGAGGGTTCACTGGCATGACGATATAAACTACAACTGTCTCCGAACTGTTCCTCTACTATACGGAGAAGTCAGTACTGTAAACTCTATTCGTATACTTCGCATTTAGCAAAAAATGGTTCAAATGGCTCTGAGCACTATGGGATTTAACGTCTGAGGTCATCAGTCCCCTAGAACTTAGAACTACTTAAATCTAACTAACGTAAGGACATCACACACATCCATGCCCCAGGCAGGATTCGAACCTGCGAGCGTAGCGGTCGCTCGGCTCCAGACTGAAGAGCCTAGAAACGCTCGGCTACACCGCCAGGCCGCATTTAGCATTTTCTTAACATAATTACGAGGAACCACACCCTAACCACGAAAAACACCACCACATGACGTAACACCATCTCATCTGCACTTCACTGCAGGAAACACATGATGAAAGATAGTGCTCTCCAGGCATTTATCAACCTCAAAGCATTTCATCGGATTGTCACAGGATATAGAGTGATTCATTACTCCAAATCACTCCTTTCCACTCACCAACTGTCTAGTGGTGTCGCACTTTATAACTCTTCAAGAATGCTTAGCCCTTAGTATGTGTGGCTTATGAGGAGATGCCGGCCACTGTACATTCTTTTTAACTCACTATGCTTGTTGATTGTGTATATCGAAATAATCGGCAACCAGTTGCTGAAAAGAAATTTTATTAACCAGTTTCAGGAACTTAGTGACCTTCTTCAGAAGGTTAAAGCTATGGCATCATTTGCGACAGTTATAACCTTCTGAAGAAGGCCACAATTATGGAAACAAAATTTCTTTTAAGCAAACGGTTGCGGATTATTTTCACAAATACAACTACAGTTGCTGAAGATGGATAAAGTACTGTACAGTGACTGTGCTAGCTGGACTGCTAGTAGCACTTCGGAGCTCATGAGTGGTACGTATCGCTGGTTTCGTGGGATTTTTGACGACCTCACTTCACAATGCCCGGCGACCACTGTGCGTCAGTACACGATGTATGCCTGGCCTTGGTTTAGTTGCGGTTCTTTCTTCACGTTTCCACTTCACAGTCATCACACACAGGAGGCCTTGATAGCTTTAAAAGGCCTATTTTTGTTTCGCAGGTGACATCCAATGACTACGTTTGAAGTCACTGAACTCTCGTGACCGATCTACTCTGCTAATACTGCTTCTCCATTGAGAATACAGTGCTCCCCATCTCCTTTCATAGTGCTGGGTCCACCTCTCGCGACATGTAGTGTCCATTAAATTGGGATGTCCGGATACTTATGATCAGATGGTGTACGCGTACAGAGATATTCAGTTGGAGAAGATTGACAGCCTAGAATTAAAGTATTTTCTTATCAGACCTGCTGTTTCACCGTGTTTAGTCTCCGAAGAGAACGAGTCTTTCATTATTTACGATGCAGAAACATGAAAGGGTCCATCACACTTGTTGTTCAGCTTGTTTATTGCCAGCAAGTGGAGTGTTTAAAGATCCGTGTGCTCCAGTAATTAAAACTTAAACTATTTAGTGTGTGCAGTAAGGTCTTACGATTAAAGTGTCACGCATCTAGGTCGTAATTAGTGTTTGTCTCTCAGAGAGATTTACTGACATTTATTTTTCTCGTATAACTTGTGAGATGAAGTGACGCACCTTGCCAGCGACTGAGCGCGTTTTTATCGCCGAGTTTTGCCCGCTAAAATCAAAAATCAATTTGTCAAACCTTTGATATTATTTACGCGTTCCGCTCATAGCCCATTACCACAGTATCAGATAAGAGAATTTCGAGCCAAGAGATATCTATAGTGACAGTGGTACTTAACTTGACAAATTTTACGACTAATATCGCTTGATCTTTATCTGCTACTCTGATGACGAGCTATACCCGGAACGTGAAAATAATTAAAAGTCCCAAAAAGTGGACTGTTGTTATTAGCGGTCGAAGAGCAGTGATAAAGACGTCCTCAGACTTTTGTTTTGATGAAATCTTAGATGGATCGTTTTCCTGAAAAATATCAGAATGTGTCAGATAATGCACACTTGATTCTCCTACCCAGTTGTGAACAAAGTGAGACAAAGCTTTGACTCGTCAGCCTGAAAATAGTGGTTTTATCGGCAATGCCAGCCCTTTCAGGAACATTTCAAAATAATCCGAGGTCCCAAATTTCTCTCCCATCCTTTAGTACGCCTACATATTCTGTATCGATAGTCATGTAGAAATAGGTGGTTAAAATATATCGAGCAGTAAAAATAATTATTTACTAGTGAAAATGTTTTGGGAATTATTCACGTTGTTCGGGTGCTACATTTGAATCAATACGAGTTCATAGGCAACGCTCTTGACGTGTGGTTTCGTTAAGACGTATGTTTCGATATTACCTGGTTTAAACAGCGTCCATCTCGAGACTGTTGTCTGTTTAATCACTCGCCCCGCGTTTAAAGCGTAGCTGACATTTGAGTCTGAAGAAATTCATTATGCATTGTGACATACCGAATTAAAGTGTAGCTGGAATAAAACTTTGGAGAAGGAACAGTTCAAATAACAAACAATAAATTCAGTGATCTGTCATTAATTGTAGCCAATGAAATTTTTTTTGCTCTTTTAGTTCAAATCGTTCAAATGGCTCTAAGCAGTATGGGACTTAACGTCTGAGGTCATCAGTCCCCTAGACTTAGAACTACTTAAGCCTAGCTAACCAAAGGACATCACACACATCCATGCCCGAGGCAGGATTCGAACCTGCGACCGTAGAAGCAGAGCGGTTCCCGATTGAAGCGCCTAGAACCGCTACTTCACAGCGGCCGGCGCTCGTTTATTAATATGCTAATGAAAGGACATGTATGACTGATTGACTGGAGGAATGTATTTGGAGGAGCACTGCCACACCGTTGTTTCTTCGTGTTACTGTTACACAATGTCTGCATCTGTATAAAATACGTGATATCCCGTGGGCAACATCTCCATTCTATAGAGCATTCTGCGTAAAATAAACTGTGAACGAGAGGAAATCTGTATTTTTCTATAATGCGTGTTGGTGTAGCTCAACTTGGAGAGACGACCCACATACACTATGTGATCAAAAGCATCCGGACACATGGCTGAAAATGACTTACAAGTTCGTAGCGCAACCCATCGGTAATGATGGAATTCAATTTGGTGTTGCACACCTTTAACCTTGATGACGGCTTCCACTCTCGCAGGCATACGTTCAATCAGGTGCTGGAAGGCTTCTTGGGGAATGGCAGCCCATTCTTCACGGAGATCTGTACTGAGGACAGGTATCGATGTCGTTCGATGAGGCCTGGCACGAAGTCGGCGTTCCAGAACATCCCGAAGATGTTTTACAGGATTCAGGTCAGCACTCTGTGCAGACCAGTCCATTACAGGAATGTTACTGTCATGTAACCACTCCGCCACAGGGCGTGGATTATGAACACGTGCTCGATCGTGTTCAAAGATGCAATCTCCATCCTCATATTGCTCTTCAACAGTGGTAAGCAAGAAGGTGATGATGATGATGATGTTTGGTTTGTGGGGCGCTCAACTGCGTGGTTATCAGCGCCCGTACAATTACCCAATCTTTGCTCAGTCCAATTTCGCCACTTTCCTGGATGATGATGAAATGATGAGGACAACATAAACACCCAGTCATCTCGAGGCAGGTGAAAATCCCTGACCCCGCCGGGAATCGAACCCGGGACCCCGTGCTCGGGAAGCAAGAAGGTGCTTAAAACATTAATGTAGGCCTGTGCTGTGATAGTGCCACGCAAAACAACAACGAGTGCAAGGCCCCTCCATGAAAAACACTACCACACCATAACATCACCTATCCGAATTTTACTGTTGCTTCTACACATGCTGGTAGATGATGTTCACTGGGCATTCGCCATACCCACGCCCTGCCATCGGATCGCCACATTGTGTACCGTTATTCGTCACTCCATACAACATTTTTCCACTGTTCAGTCGTCCAATGTTTACGCTCCTTACACCAAGCAAGGCGTCGATTGGCAATTACCGTCGTGATGTGTGGCTTATGAGCGGCAGCTCGACCATGTAATCCCAGTTTCCTCACCTCGCGCCTAACTGTCATAGCACTTGCAGTGGATCCTGATGCAGTTAAAATTCCTGTCGATGGTCTGGATAGATGTCTGCCTATTAGACATTACGACACTCTTCAACTTTCGGGGGTCTTTGCCAGTCTGCAGACGAGGTCGGCCTGTACGCTTTTGTGCTGTAGGCATCCCTTCACGTCTCCTCTTCACTATCACCTTGGAAACAGTGGAACTAGGGATGGTTATGAGTGTGGAAATGTCGCGTACAGACATATGACACAAGTGACACCCAATCACCTGAGCACGTTCTAAGTCCTTGAGTTCCGCGGAGCGCCCCATTCTGGTCTCTCACGATGTGTAATGACTACTTATGTCGCTGACATGTAGTACCTGGCAGTAGGTGGTAGCAGAATGCACCTAATTTGAAAAACGTATGTTTTTGGGGTGTTATCACATGGTGTATGTAAGAGCTTAGAGTCAGTCATGCAGGTTCCATTTATAATCTATTTACTACTGTGTTATTCGGAACTACTCACGAATAAGGTTGAAAATTTTTGGAGTGTTTTTACATGACATTGCGCGTTTACAGTCTGCACGTAGAAAGGAGCTGACGTCTCGGAACAGAATGAGATCTACTTGTCCAGTATTGCTCTTAAAACTTTGATCCTCATCCAGGAATTTTCAACCTCTCTTTGGCTTCCTTCTGGTGAGATCTCAGACTCAGTACGGTTTGAAATTACTAGTGTAAATATACACTGATGCGCAGAACTTAACGAAGGGTGTAACTTTTGCATGATGTGATACTTTCAAGCAACATAGTTTTTTTTTAATCATACACATAGAGAGGTGCTACTATGTAGTATGTAAGTTAACTGAAGGAAATAAGATATTGCAGTGCCTCTGATATTCTGAATACGATGCAGAGTTCCTTTGGACATGCATGCATGCCCGAAAGAACAGGCACTGCGGCGACTACAGTCCTTATGAAATACATTAAATGTATTCGCGACTGCGAATAATGACAACCATCAGTTGTAGAATGGAATGATTGTCCGGCACAAATTTTCACTGTTGTCATTCTATCTACTAAAACCTGGTAGTCAAGGAAGGCAGGATTCGGTTACGATTGTGAAGCGGGCCGTAATCAGATACTATTGATTCCCTTTTGCAATTACACACATTTATTTTATAACGGTAATCCCAGACTCAGCAATAAATGAAGATATCACATGTTATTAATGAAGGAATATACAACTTTGTAATTACTAGTGCTTTCAGTGCATTACAATTTACCAAATGAAGATAAAATTCAGACAGAGCAAATAATGTTTTAAAAACAAGCCTGTGTGATACCAATTAGAATTTTAAGGCAAGTAACCACAGTCACGGCTGAAGGCCTTTAACGCCAAGAACGGCAATTATAAAAAAAAAAAAATAACAAACATACTCCCCCACTGGCATTTGCCAGTACAGAAAATGGGAAAGAACAGAAAACCATTTTCAAGGTTGCTAGAGGATGGATTCAAACCACCTCGCCTCCCGAATGCAGGGATTGCTAGTTCAGTAGCTCAACATACAGAGCTGCCCCAAGTTGATGGACAACTGGGAAATACTGATTGCTGTACGTTGTTTTAAAATAAAATAAAATGCATCACAACAAAAGACTGAATTCTCACATTGGATATTTCTCTATTAACTGTGCATGTTTAGCCATTTGATAGTGCACAAATGCAAGCCTTTTTAAGATTTAATTATGCATGAAATTGCTGGCTTCAGTTACTACACTATTACGACTGTAAAGGGATTTTGGACGAATTTAAGCAACAGCCCGCTGAAAAAATCCTTTAGAAACGAAAGAACTGTAGAATGTACTGTCATCACATACCCTTCCTGCTCACCAAAAACCCTTCCCCATCTTTCCATATTGGAACTAGTTTTCATAATTGAGTACCACCCGGGTGACTAGATTGGACGATATTTGGCCATTTGGGCTACTACTGATATGATAGTGCGCAAATTTTTTAAAGAAACGCAACCATCGCCACTTGGGCGATATTTTTGTTGATCAACGTGATTTTTTCGCCACACAAATACAAGTGTATTTTTAGCACTTGTAAAGCGCGCAAATGGACAAAACATCTGAACTGTCTTCTCAAGCTCAGGGTGTTAAACAGACATTCGATATAAATATGAACCTGGTCCTGTAAGGCAGCTAATATTAGGTGCAGGTCATAACAAAAAATAATTAGAAATGCTGTTGTTACGTAACTAGAATGCATGAAATAATAAAAGTGAACGTGCTGTGTGAAATGTAAAAATATGACAACCTCAAATAACGACTCCAGTGCTTGCATTAAACTGCTATAGATAGATAATTAGGCTATCATAGTACTGTGTAAGTGCCATTTTTAACTCACTATAACGCTAGCGGACGAATCAAATTCGGTTTTTCCTCTTCTTTCTTGTTACAGACTTATCCACAATTACACTACTGGTCATTAAAATTGCTACACCAAGAAGAACTGCAGATGGTAAATGGGTATTCATTGGACAAATACATTATACTAGAACTGACATGTGATTACATTTTCACGAAATTTCGGTGCATAGATCCTGAGAAATCAGTGCCCAGAACAACCACCTCAGGTCGTAATAACGGCCTTGATACGCCTGGACATTGAGTCAGACAGAGCTTGGATGGCGTGTACAGGTACAGCTGCCCATGCAGCTTCAACACGATACCCCACTTCATCAAGAGTAGTGACTGGCGTATTGTGACGTGCCAGTTGCTCGGCCACCATTGACCAGACGTTTTCAGTTGGTGAGAGATCTGGAGAATGTGCTGGCCAGGGCAGCAGTCGAACATTTTCTGTATCCGGAAAGGCCCGTACCGGACCTGCAACATGCGGTCGTGCATTATCCTCCTGATATGTATGGTTTTCGCTGGGATCGAACGAAGGGTAGAGCTACGGGTCATAACAGATCTGAAATGTAAAGTCCACTGTTCAAAGTGCCGTCACTGCGAACAAGAGGTGAGCGAGACGTGTAACCAATGGCACCCCATACCATCACGCCGGGTGATACGCCAGTATGGCGACGACGAATACACGCTTCCAATGTGCGTTCACCGCGATGTTGCCAAACATGGATCCGACCATCATGATGCTGCAAACAGAACCTGGATTCATCCGAAAAAATGACGTTTTCCCATTCGTGCACCCAGGTTCGTCGTTGAGTACACCATCGCAGGCGCTCCTGCCTGTGATGCAGCGTTAAGGGTAACCGCAGCCAAGGTCTCCGAGCTGATTGTCCATGCTGCTTCAAACGTCGTCGAACACTTCGTGCAGATGGTTGTTGTCTTGCAAACGTCCCCATCTGTTGACTCAGGGATCGAGACGTAGCTGCACGATCCGTTACAGCCATGCTGATAAGATGCCTGTCATCTCGACTGCTAGTGATACAAGGCCGTTGGGATCCAGCACGGCGTTCCGTATTATCCTCCTGAACCCATCGATCCCATATTCTGCTAACAGTCATTGGATCTCGACCAATGTCGCGATACGATAAACCGCAATTGCGACAGGCTACAATCCGACCGTTATCAAAGTCGGAAACGTGATGGTACGCATTTCTCCTCCTTACACTAGGCATCACAACAACGTTTCACCAGGCAACGCCGGTTAACTGCTGTTTGTGTATGAGAAATCGGTTGGAAACTTTCCTCATGTCAGCATGTTGTAGGTGTCGCCACCGGCGCCAATCTTGTGTGAATGCTCTGAAAAGCTAATCATTTGCATATCACATCATCTTCTTCCTGTCGGTTAAATTTCGCGTCTGTAGCACGTCATCTTCGTGTTGTAGCAATTTTAATGGCCAGTAGTGTAAATAGTATCACAATACCACACAGCACAAAAGTAATGAACAGCAACACTTACATTAAATTCAAGAAACAACTGAACGGATTAGTAAGGCAACAACTGTCCTGAAGCAAGGCCAACAATAGGTCTCTGCTAAAATATAACGGTGGGAGACAGCCAATAGTGCTTGGAATGTATATATAGCTGAAGTCTATCTTTGGCGTTTCGGATTATCGATAGTATGTATCCATTTTTCGTAATTGAAAATCAAAATTTCTTTCGGTCTCACTACACGGCAACTGGTTCTTGTGTAATTCCGTTTAGGTGACAGGGGTTCGGGTCCAGCTCCCATGGACCTTCCTTTGACTACGTTCTTAGATCAGTGTGGTGCATTTGTTTTCGCTGTTTGATGTGGGTCCCATCTTGCCTGTTGTACCATGTCTCTGTGGTCAACCACATCCTCTCATTCGGGCAGCAATTCCCTTGGTTTGGAATGCTCCCCATGCTTGTGAAACAGTAACGTGAGCAGTACTAAACTCTTGTGCAACACTCGTCACACTTCGTTCTTCCAGTTTCCCGGTAAGTCTTACCCGTCTAGTCGTCCAAATATTGCCTCTACATGCTGTCTTTTTCCCATTCCATCAGCTGCCATGTGTAGCATGCCCACCAACATTTGATGCGTAGTTACACTGACCTCACACCATCTGTCGTCCAACTTTATATGCACAACAGGGAGTACCTCTGGCAACATGCTCCAACAGTTTCATTCATTTAACCTAGCTGTGTCTAAAAATGGTAAAAATGGGTTTGGTAGGACCAAAGGAATGGGGCACCAAAAGTTACGTCATTACTGTAACAAGATACACTTAGTTAACTGAGAACATTTTAAGTAATTGAGTAGCATCACCTGCAGTAATAACAGGATCAATGTGTCAGCTTGATCTTTACAAACAGCGAATGGGAAGCAACACTTTAAGAGTGAGGTGCTGCATGACTTACACATTAGGTTCAGAGTTGAGTCCAAAGACTGTTGTTCACCTCGGTCAACTGAAGCACCTATCACAACGAGATAACAGAAGAATGAGAATGCGTCATCTTTTCAGCTCAATCACGCTTCTGTCTGACTGTAAGTATTACCAAAGCATAATGAGAGCTAGAAGCGACTCAGTGATATGCAGAGGATATTGTAATGAAGTGGAAACGAATTCTCTGATTGAATAAGTGGAAAACGAGTTTTTTTCCGTTTATCTTCAGCATTAATCAGTACTTCGACATTACGAACTACTGAGTTCCAAAATAGCTAATACACACATAAAAAAAGTTTTTGATCACCCTGGTTCCCAGAACTCATAAAGATAGATGTCGACTGTGGATATTGTATCATGAACACAGTCCATTTGACTGTTCAGACGTTTCACTAAACCGGCCTAAAGATGTAAACAACCTCGCACGAGCAGAGCCCATTAGACGGAGGGGGTCCGACAGCCGATCAAGTCCAGTCATTCAACCAGGTAGGAGGTACACGGCTCGTGTTGTCTGCAGTTCAACCAAGGCAAGACGATCAATATCGTGATTCGATTGCGTCGGCATTGTTACTTTGTGCCCCGAAGGGCTCTCAACAAGTGGAGTGTCCAGGCATCTTGGAGTCAACCTAAGTGATGTTGTTCGGACATGGAGGCGATACAGAGAGGCAGGAACTGTCGATGACATGCCTCGTTTAGGCCGCCCAAGGACTACTACTGCAGTGGATAACCACTACCTACAGAATATGCTTGGAGGAACCGTGACAGTAACGGATGCCCAGGGCGAGATCCGTCTTTGCAACCACATCATGCAGCGCAGCACAGATGGGCCCAACAACATGATGATTGGACTGCTCAGGATTGGCATCACGTTCTCTTAACCGATGAGTGTCGCATATGCCTTCAACCAGACAATCTTTGGAGACTGGTCAGGCTGAACACCTCGGACACATTGTCCAGCAAGTTTGGCAAGGTGGAGGTTCCCTACTGTTTTGGGGTGGCATTATGTGGGGCTGACGTACGCCGCTGCTGGTCACCGCTGATGCTCATGGAAGGCGCCATAACGCCTGTACGATACATTACTGCCATCCTCCGAATGATAGTGCAACCATATCGGCAGCATTTTGGCGAGGCATCCACCTTCATGGACGACAATTCGCGCCCCTAACGTGCACATCTTGTGAATGACTTCCTTCAGGATGTCGACATCGCTCGACTAGCGTGGCCAGCATGTTCTCCAGAATTCGAACATGCATGTGATAGACTGAAAAGGGCTGATTATGGACGACGTGATCCACCAATCACTCATAGGGATCTACGCCGAATAGCCGTTGAGGAGTGGGACAATCTGCACCAACAGTGCCTTGATGAACTTGTGAATAATATACCACGACGAATACAGGCGTGCATCAATTCAATAGGAAGCTTTACTGGTTATTAGATGTACCGGTGTGTACAGCAATGTGGACCACCATCTCTGAAGGTCTCGCTGTATGCTGGTAAAACATGCAATGTGTTATTTTCATGAGCAATAAAATGGGCTGAAATTATGTATATGTTGATCTCTATTCCAATTTTCTGTTCAAATGGCACTGAGTACTATGCGACTTAACGTCTGAGGTCATCAGTCGCCTAGAACTTAGAACTAATTAAACTTAACTAACCTAAGGACATCACACACATCCATGCCCGAGGCAGGATTCGAACCTGCGAGCGTAGCGGTCGCTCGGCTCCAGACTGTAGCGCCTAGAACCGCACGGCCACTCCGGCCAGCCAATTTGCTGTACATGTTCCGGAACTCTCGGAACCGAGGTGATTCAGAGCTTTTCTTTATGTGCGTATTATAACTACTTGTTGTAGGGGACATTTTGGAACAGCCAGTAAACCCCTGTTCCCTCCACCTACACCTGCATCCTAAAGGTATCGAATTCCCATGTTATGAGGACAGTTAGTTTTTCACCCATCTCAGTGTTTATTAAGTCATGTCCCCTGAACAATGTGTCATACTATTATGTAATTTTGCATGTAAATTCAAAGGTATGCGTGTATATCGTCTTTAAACTGTGATGCTAATAGAATTAGTCGTGAAGAAGCAGCAGATTAAAACGTCGTGCCTGATGCTAAAGTTTTAGGGCCACGAACAGCAAAAATGTAATAAGTGATAGGATTTCTTTCCTTTTTCTACTTTGCTTTGGTGTCAGCAGTAAAAAGTTATAGGTTTGAAATTCTGTGTAAAGTTTGTTGGAAGTCGATGACTTCTCTCATTCTCAAATACCCGTGGACTATAGTCTGTGTAATTTCAAACTTTGTATCACTGTGGTAAACCAGTGACGCAACATTATGTTGTGTCCTTGTACCTACTCGGCCAGCAAACAGCAACACCGACAGTTTATGTGGGCACAGACCTCACAGGTGACAGTTGTTCAGATGGTACGCAATGGATGGCTACAATCTACCCTGCCACGAGGTGGCAAGTCAAACACCTCAAGACGTTACTGACCCACAGATATTTCCTCTCCAATGGGCCAAGTGACTGAAAGTAGTACCTGCAGTATCCAGGAGACCAGACAGTATTTAGGACGCTGTCTGGGATGTGCTCGAGAAGTTTGCTCTGTGTGAGTTTCCTAGGCAAGCTGTTGATTGCTAAAGCACTCCCAGAATAAGCATCTCGCTCTGGAGCCATCACTACGACGACGACACCGTCAAAATCGACCTTCACGTTCTTGAGCTACCAGATACGGACCTACAGAGTTAGCGGCCTCTACCTCAAACACAAGAGCACTCAGAGACCATGACCAGAAATTGGAATTTGTAATATTTGTCTTTGTTTTTCATTAGCAACAAGCTGGACTGTGAATTTTATAGCATCCCTTAACTTGCGCGTGACCTTTCCGGACTTGAGATGAGGCATTCTTAGCGTATTGTTGGCACTTTCAATTTACTTTCACATTTTCAGGTATTCAAGCTTAAGGTACGATTTTTGTTCTTTCAGTATTCAAAAATGACCAAAGTTTGTGTTCCAAACTAATTCCAGTCGGAGAGAACTGTTTATGTGGATTACAATGAACTTCATATGCATTTTGTACCACGATATTTTTTCTGAGCTGCCTTCGGTAGACACATCACTCCGTGACGGATTATCTTGTTTCGAAGCAATGTGTCAGGTGTCTGCTGTGGCCTAGGTAACAGTGTTTTAGCGAGTGTTGTTCCACTTAATGTTCCGTTGCTGCCAGGATTGGTGGATGTCTCTGCCCAGGTATTGTAACCGGCTCTCCTGGATTGACTTCATGATCCAGTATCACAGGACAGCACCCCCTCTGTTGTGTACATAGTTCTGTGTAGTCAGTGCGTGCACAACTTTCCCACTAGAGCGCACCCCGCTAAGCACAACAGCGCAGGCGCAGCGTTCGTTCGTCTCCGCACTACGAGATGGCGCTGCCTTAGAGATGGACCAAATTCTGCTTCCACCGATCTGCGTATTAATATGTAACGCAGCCAATGAGGTTGCTGCTAACGTAGAACCTTCTCTCCTCGCGGATCACACTCGCGCAGTGATACCTGAACACACGAGGTATTATAACGAGTGTACAGACCTCTGATTAGTCAGTCTGCATTAGTCTCTATTTATCTGCACCTGTCTGTACCAGTCTATAGTCAAGTTTCTGTCTGCACCTAATAAGGTTACCATATTCCTGTACATAGCCATGAAGATAAATGTATAGACACTTTGTCAAGTATCAGAGATATGTGAGAATAAGATTGACATACCAAGACCAAAGGAACTTCAGATTGTCAATTGTAAACAGCATCCAGAATCAACTTACGTAATGTCTATGCTTTTATTATTTTAATAAATGTATGTGAAATTTAATCAAGTTCTGTTTAAAGTTGTTCACCATCAATCTGCTACTCTAAGCGTGCAAGTGGCATTTCTATCATGTGACCTAACGGCAGAAGATAAACACGCCACGATAAGACCACGAGACATATTGCTGACACTCGCCTACTTCGTTAGAGCGACAAGTCAAATAATCTGATAGTGTGTGTACCGAAGGTCTTACAGTACGCACACCACACCCTCCGTTCCAGCAGTTCCTCAAGAAGGTTGAGTGTGAGGTATCGTTTGTGCTGGTAAGCATACCCCTAAGATGCTATAAGTCTGATCCCTGGTAACCTACAGAGAAGGAAACTGCCCCATAAGAGCATGAAAATTTAGGAGAAATAATATAATATTGATTGAGAGCCCTAGGAGTGGCCCAGTTAAGCATCAAAGTAAGGGCACCACACCTCAAACAGTTATGTTATGTAAGAGGCTCATCTAATTAAAAAGGAAACTAATGATCACTACAACAAATTGGTCTATTATCACAAGACATAAAACACTGAATCAAACCCAGAAATGTTTAACAACCGGAAAAAGGATTGCAGTTGTGAAATATAGTCTTGGAATAGGTGAATTGACGCATCAAAGTGTAACTTGATTCTGTATCTCGGATACTGCCAATGACAGCGAAACATACCATTGATTTCAGGAAAGAATTCTGGAAAAGAAAACATGAACATCAATAGATTTGCCGAGGCGCATGATGGTGCAACTAGCTGGCTGCGAATTTGAAAACTGCACAATCAAATCCTGATGTTAATTAACTAGCTTCACATCCCCCCTAGACTCCGTGATCATATTTCCAGCTCATGCTTGGCACTCTTAAACTGTGCAAGATTGCGACAGTAATGGCTGGACGTTCTGAGTCCACAGCAAGCTCCGTTCTCTGCTCTAACAGGCAGACATCCCTTTCTGCTGTTCTCTTCAACGACCTGAAGGAAATATTCTCCTCAACCTCTCTACCATTAGTGTCTTCTGACTTTACTCTCTAAAACTTAGCTTTTCTTCCAGCAATAGGAATCTCGCTAGCCACTGCAGTCGGCCTTGCGTGTTTCGACCAGCAACAATACAGCAGCTCGGGGCAACAAAATGGTAAGCGACAAATTAAGAGCTTTGGGACAAAGAGGGTTAAAACTTGCAATTTGTCCACAAATCTGAATAATTTTATTCTAAGATCTCTATTTTGTTTTGGATGGCCTTTAACATTCTGTTCCTCTAAACAGACATAATAACAAGACGAAACGCTCGTTAGACATGAAGCATACAAAAGAAACACTTTACGTACTGTAGTGGAGATCCCATGCGGCGGCGTGGTGCATTGCTGCTGTGTATAAAGTTCCACTCACCTTGAGCAGAATCTCTTCTCGCACGCACGCCTTCTCGAAGTTGTTGAAATGCAGTTCTCAACCAGAAGAATCTTTAGAAAAAACATCTGTACTTCTAGTCACCATAAATTGTACTAAAAGTTGGTTTTTCTGTCGGCGGTTCATAATAGTTTAACGAAAGTTGTGTGCGTAAAATTTCACTCTATTGCGGTAAGTTTGCATACACCAGTTACTGTCAAGCCTACTCTAAGCCGTACAAAGTCTGAAAAGTCCACACGCACACATTATTCATAACTGTAGCCACATTATGGTAATTATTAACCATCCTTCACAGAAAGTTTAGAAATTGATTGCTTCTTTTAGAACAGCTCGCTCTTATGTTGCTATTATCAGTCCCACGTAACAAAAACGCGTTCGAGAGTAAGCAACACGCCAAGCTGAATTTAGTTATTTAAAATGACACCAAGAGTTCTGAATTTCACACCGTGAATTAAATGGAATTCTCTTCTACACTTTACAGAACTTCTAAAACATTTTGGTACCGAAATATCACAATATAAATAATTTTCATAGTAGCACCTATCAATAGTTCTGTTCACTATGAGATCCAAGCCTCGAATCTATTCCTCTCTCTTCACAAAAGAAGTGTATAGTTCCCAAACTATGCGCGAATATCCCTATTTCTGATCAGCAGAGAAATATCACAGCCAGTCCCAAATCAGCCTCAAACTCGCTCAATCCCGCGCATACATAAAGAGGAAAGCAAAATTTGTCACTGAATCAGAACAGTAAATTGACATAAATAAATGTTGAAAACCCACCAATATAAAATTAACTGTCTTTTAACAAAACTGGTTTACCGAAATCATTATCGCAGTTCCCTGTACAATGAATTGACGAAATAATTTATAATAGGTTGCCTCGTACGTATGACTTACACACATGTAATTCTCGAACATTCCTCCTGAGAACAGTTACTTCAATGTATAGCATAAAAAATTTACATAAAACATTATTTTACATGCTCATCTTCATTCAGTGTCATAACTAAGCACAGTTATAATACTCTCATGCTAATAAATGCTAATAAATTAAGGATATGCTGATTCCCTCCCCTCATGAACCATGGACCTTGCCGTTGGTGGGGAGGCTTGCGTGCCTCAGCGATACAGATAGCCGTAACGTAGGTGCAACCACAACGGAGGGGTATCTGTTGAGAGGCCAGACAAACGTGTGGTTCCTGAAGAGGGGCAGCAGCCTTTTCAGTAGTTGCAGGGGCAACAGTCTGGATGATTGACTGATCTGGCCTTGTAACACTAACCAAAACGGCCTTGCTGTGCTGGTACTGCGAACGGTTGAAAGCAAGGGGAAACTACAGCCGTAATTTTTCCCGAGGGCATGCAGCTCTACTGTATGGTTAATGATGATGGCGTCCTCTTGGGTAAAATATTCCGGAGGTAAAATAGTCCCCCATTCGGATCTCCGGGCGGGGACTACTCAAGAGGACGTCGTTATCAGGAGAAAGAAAAATGGCGTTCTACGGATCGGAGCGTGGAATGTCAGATCCCTTAATCTGGCAGGTAGGTTAGAAAATTTAAAAAGGGAGATGGATAGGTTAAAGTTAGATATAGTGGGAATTAGTGAAATTCGGTGGCAGGAGGAACAAGACTTTTGGTCAGGCGAATACAGGGTTATAAATACAAAGTCAAATAGGGGTAATGTAGGAGTAGGTTTAATAATGAATAAAAAAATAGGAATGTGGATAAGCTACTACAAACAGCATAGTGAACGCATAATTGTGGCCAAGATAGACACGAAGCCAACGCCTACTACAGTAGTACAAGTTTATATGCCAACTAGCTCTGCAGATGACGAAGAAATAGAAGAAATGTATGATGAAATAAAAGAAATTATTCAGATAGTGAAGGGAGACTAAAATTTAATAGTCATGGGTGACTGGAATTCGGTAGTAGGAAAAGGGAGAGAAGGAAACGTAGGAGGTGAATATGGATTGGGGGTAAGAAATGAAAGAGGAAGCTGCCTGGTAGAATTTTGCGCAGAGAATAACTTAATCACAGCGAACACTTGGTTTAAGAATCATGAAAGAAGGTTGTATACATGGAAAAAGCCTGGAGATACTGACAGGTTTAAGATAGATTATATAATGGTAAGACAGAGATTTAGGAACCAGATTTTAAATTGTAAGACATTTCCAGGGGCAGATGTGGACTCTGACCACCATCTATTAGTTACGAACTGTAGATTAAAACTGAAGAAACTGCGAAAAGGTGGGAATTTAAGGAGATGGGACCTGGATAAACTGGCTAAACCAGAGGTTGTACAGAGTTTCAGGGAGAGCATAAGGGAACAATTGACAGGAATGGGGGAAAGAAATACAGTAGAAGAAAATTGTGTAGCTTTGAGGGATGAAGTAGTGAAGGCAGCAGAGGATCAAGTAGGTAAAAAGACGAGGGCTCCTTGGGTAACAGAAGAAATATTGAATTTAATTGATGAAAGGCGAAAATATAAAAATGCAGTAAATGAAGCAGGCAAAAAGGAATACAAACGTCTCAAAAATGAGATCGACAGGAAGTGCAAAATGGCTAAGCAGGGATGGCCAGAGGACAAATGTAAGGATGTAGAGGCTTATCTCACTAGGGGTAAGATAGATACTGCCTACAGGAAAATTAAAGAGAACTTTGGAGAAAAGAGAACCACTTGTATGAATATCAAGAGCTGAGATGGAAACCCAGTTCTAAGCAAAGAAGGGAAAGCAGAAAGGTGGAAGGAGTATATAGAGGGTCTATACAAGGGCGATGTTATTTGAGGACAATATAATGGAAATGGAAGAGGATGTAGATGAAGATGAAATGGGAGATATGATACTGCGTGAAGAGTTTGACAAAGCACTGAAAGACCTGAGTCGAAACAAGGCCTCGGGAGTAGATAACATTCCATTAGAACTACTGACAGCCTTGGGAGAGCCAGTCCTGACAAAACTCTACTATCTGGTGAACAAGATGTATGAGACAGACGAAATACCCTCAGACTTGAAGAAGAATATAATAATTCCAATCCCAAAGAAAGCAGGTGTTGACAGATGTGAAAATTACTGAACTATCAGTTTAATAAGTCACGGCTGCAAAATACTAACGCGAATTCTTTACAGACGAATGGAAAAACTGGTAGAAGCCGATCTCGGGGAAGATCAGCTTGGATTCCGCAGAAATATTGGAACACGTGAGGCAATACTGACCCTACGACTTATCTTGGAAGCTAGATTGAGGAAAGGCAAACCTACGTTTCTAGAATTTGTAGACTTAGAGAAAGCTTTTGACAATGTTGACTGGAATACCCTCTTTCAGATTCTGAAGGTGGCAGGGATAAAATACAGGGAACGGAAAGCTATTTACAATATGTACAGAAACCAAATGGCAGTTATAAGGGTCGAGGGGCACGAAAGGGAAGCAGTGGTTGGGAAGGTTGGGAAGGGAGTGAGACAGGGTTGTAGCCTCTCCCCGATGTTATTCAATCTGTATATTGAGCAAACAGTGAAGGAAACAAAAGAAAAAATCGGAGTAGGTATCAAAATCCACGGAGAAGAAATAAAAACCTCAAGGTTCGCCAATGACATTGTAATTCTGTCAGGGACAGCAAAGGACTTCGAAGAGCAGTTGAAAGGAATGGATAGCGTATTGAAAGGACGATATAAGATGAACATCAACGAAAGCAAAACGAGGATAATGGAATGTAGTCGAATTAAGTCGGGAGATGCTGAGGTTATTAGATTAGGAAATGAGACACTTAAAGTAGTAAAGGAGTTCTTCTATTTGGGGAGCAAAATAACTGATGATGGTCGAAGTAGAGAGGATATAAAATGTAGACTGGCAATGGCAAGGAAAGCGTTTCTGAAGAAGAGAAATTTGTTCACATCGAGTATAGAGTTAAGTGTCAGGAAGTCATTTCTGAAAGTATTTGTATGGAGTGTAGCCATGTATGGAAGTGAAACATGGACGATAAATAGTTTGGACATGAAGAGAATTGAAGCTTTCGAAATGTAGTGCTACGGAAGAATGCTGATGATTAGATGGGTAGATCACATAACTAGTGAGGAGGTATTAAATAGTATTGGGGAGAAGAGAAGTTTGTGGCACAACTTGATTGGAAGAAGGGATCGATTGGTAGGACATGTTCTGGGGCATCAAGGGATCACCAATTTAGCATTGGAGGGCAGCGTGGAGGGTAAAAATCGTAGAGGTAGACCAAGAGATGAATACACCAAGCAGATCCAAAAGGATGTAGGTTGCGGTAGGTACTGGGAGATGAAGAAGCTTGCACAGGATAGAGTAGCATGTAGAGCTGCATCATACCAGTCTCAGGACTGAAGACCACAACGACAACAACATGCTGATACATGGTGAAACTACGCTCTGGTGGGCGGTTTGCGTGTTTAAATCACCTTGGGGTATGTCCAAGCGATACATTTGAGCTGCGGTCGTCGCACGGTGGCGCTGGCAGCAGTCGACATACACAGGGGTGTGTTGGTGCATGTCAGAGTACGGTGCAGCGAGTAAATGTGCAGATGTTTTCAGACTTGATAATAGTGACTGAGTGTTGGAAATGGCTTAAAGAACACGTATTGATGACGTTATGAGGGGTAGAATACTAGGGCTACTGGAGGCTGGTCAAACAGCCGGTCGTAGCACGGGCCCTCCGTGTGCAACAAAGTGTGATCTCAAGATTATGGCAACGCTTCCAGCAGACAGAAAGCGTGTCCAGGCGCTACAGTATGGGACGTCTACAGTGTACAACACCACAAGTAGACCCATATCTCACCATTAGTGCCCGCAGACGGCCACGGAGTACTGCAGGTAGCCTTGCTCGGGACCTTACCGCAGCCACTGGTTACAGTTGTCTCCAGACACACAGTCTACAGACGACTGAACAGACATGGTTTATTCGCCAGGAGACCTTTAAAGTGCATTCCACTGAGCCCTGGTCACAGGAGAGCCCGTAAAGCCTGGTGTCAAGAACACAGTACAAGGTCATTGGAACAGTGGTCCCAGGTTATGTTCGCGGACGTGTCCAGGTATAGTCTGAACAGTGATTCTCGCCGGGTTTTCATCTTGAGTGAACCGGAACCAGATACCAACCCCTTAATGTCCTTGAAAGGGACCTGTATGGACGTCGTGGTTTGATGGTGTGGGGTGGGATTATGACTGGTGCACGTACACTTCTGCATGTCTTTGGCAGAGGAACTGTAACAGGTCAGGTGTATCGGGACGTCATTTTGCACCAGAATGTCCGCCTTTTCAGGGGTGCAGTGGGTTCTACCTTCCTCCTGATGGATGATGACGCACGACCACACCGAGCTGCCATCGGAGGAGTATCTTGAAACAGAAGATACCAGTCGAATAGAGTGTCCTGCCTGTTCTCCAAACTTAAATCCCACCGAGCATGTGTGGGATGCTCTCGGTCGACATATAGCTGCACGATTTCAAACCCCTAGGACACTTCATGAGCTCCGACAGACACTGGTGCAAGAATGGGAGGCTATACACCAGCAGCTGCTCGACCAATTGATCCAGAGTATGCCAACCCGTTGTGCGGCCTCTGTACGTGTGCATGGCGATCATATCCCATATTGATTTCGGGGTACATGCGCAGGAAACAGTGGCGTCTTGTAGCACACGCGTTTCGGGACGGTTTTCTCAACTTACCGTGTCGTGTGTGTTCCCTATGTGCCTATGCTATTAGCGGCAGTTTTGTGTAGTGCCACGTTGTGTGGCACCACATTCTGCAATTATCCTTCATTTATGAGCAGGAGTGTAGTAGTTAATAAGCAATTAGAAAATTTAACAAACAGAACTGAAAATAAAAATGACAGCAAATTGACTGCAGCTCAAATAATGTCCGTCAGCTAGTGACCTTTGCCAGATAGCATAAAATCTACATTCCCTCTAGCATCTGACGCCACCCGTCCCGCACGTGACTCATACGGCACATCTGTTCGCTGCTGTCATCTTAATTGGCACGATGTAAGACCCTACGCGTGAACCACTATGTTACCCAAATCACATACGCTAACAACAAAACATAATGATACGTAACCGTACGAGAACATTTACACGGAATCACTAGAAGACGTAATTGTATGTCTCTTTGCGTCAATATACTTAACCAGTTATCAATCTCATCACAGGTTTCTCCAATGTCCAAATGTCTTGATTATAGTGACAAAATAACGTGATGAACAGGAGGGATGTAAGGTATGTGGGACAAGACGTCAGTACTTTCTTTTCTTCAATGATTCTGACTCCGTGATACTTAACACGAAAAATAAGAATCGGGCTTTGCCTCCCACGTTTCCTGAAACTTCCATTGCGCCAGGTACCATGACGCAGTATCTCCCTCATGAGTAAAGATATTGGGTATTCTGAAGTCACATTTCACCTGCATACATTCCTTAGGTTAATAGGCGGAGCTTTAACAATCTTCATTTGGAACAGAAATGCTTTCTTCAAGTGTCTTATTTAAAAGAAATGCTCCCCACTATCTACAAAAGTTTAAGAGTGCAGTGACAGTTAGGTTTTACATCGTTTTCGTACTGCTTTTGGTTTGTTAATTAGGGGGTGAGAACCAAATGTGAGGTCATCGGTCCCATCGCATGAGGGAAGGAAGTTGGCCACGCTCTTTCAAAAGAACCATCCCGGCGTTTGCCCTAAGCGATTTAGGGAAATCACGGAAAAGCTAAATCAGGATGGCCGCACATGGGATTGAACCGTCGTCCTCCCGACAGCGAATCCAGTGTGCTGACCACTGCGCCACCTCGCTCGGTCTGCTTTTTTTCGAGAGTAAGATACATATTTTGCGTCTGTATTATGACCCTTCCACTTTTGTGCCCTTTGTGGGAAGCAACTGAGACAGTGACAGACTGCATAGTATTAAATCAGTTCGATCTCCTTCGCAGATTACCCGTATAACAACAAAGGTTATTATTGGATATTATTACTATCGTTGTTGTTATTATTATTACTTGTGCGAATATAAATGAGGGAATATACACCCCACAAGTTTTCAAGAGCAGTCATTCAGTACCAACCTCATATTTCATGCATTTTACAAATGTAATTTTATGTACATGCACTTGTCATTCTTTCATGAAAAGGTATAAAATATTTGCAAATTTATGTACCTACGCGTGCTTTGAGTCATGGAGAATGAACTCAGGAACCTGGCTGACCAAGGTCATTGAGAACATAATCATTTTCTTGTACCTCATCAAATATGGCTATAATCTCTGGAAGAGGCACATGGATCCCTCGTAGTGATAGCCGTTTATCTGTCGTTTACCATTACGTTCCCGTAGTGGGAAGTCACAGGCATTTACCATGTGGAACAGCCCTGGCATCTGCACAATGAAGTTAGAACTTTATACTGGAATGTTACAACCTACTGCTCATCTGTGGCCCCAATTGACCAAACTACACAGCAGTGGCGCTTACCATTGTGTCTCACTGATCTACTCAGTTATATAAATAAGTCTGACAAATTCCTACTCTCACAGATTCTGTCGTGATTAACCAATAATAGTGAGGTGTGGGAAAAAAAGGCAAAAAATATCTCCCACCATGTGACAGGTTTCCATCCTAGCCAACCAAAAGGCTTGCACAAACGTACACATATGGGAAAACACGCCTTCTACCTAAATAATTGTTGTGAGCCAATCATAATCGATGTTACTCAGATATAAACAAACATTCCTTCATGGTGTGGCTACCTGCAATGCCCGATCCCACAGTCTCATATCCTGAATGCTTCACCTTTCCTTCAGATCTGTATCTCCCCAAAAGATTATTTTTAGCGGCATTCACAATGCAGTTTTCACTGCACACTGGCCCTCCTCCAATGTCCCTGCTGTATAGAGCTCGCATACAGCGTCTTCCCTATCCTATACCCGCTCAACGGCTGCTTTCAGCACCAATCAAACTTTGGCACCCTGAGCCCTTAGAGTTAACTTTTCTGACGTAAGCCAGCCAAAAAACGCTGTCACAGATGCGTAAAATAAGAGGCCCCTCCTCTGTAATAAAAGGAAAGGAGAAGTAGAAGTGCAATCATTGTCAGTAGTGAATACTGCCTGCAGTTGTCATACATCGTTGAAGAATCGACTATACTTTGAAGAATCGACTATACTAACTGTTGGCATGTGTACATTACATTATCAAATAGGCTGCATAACAGTTTAGACCTAAAATCCCATGTAACATCTCCTTTTCGTTTTCACAATGGAAGCTGATGAAGATGTGCTGAGATTAATCTATAGCGTAAGTTAATGACATTTTTGTTGAGCTATTGGAACTATATTTTTGTTCTCCGTAATCATGGACAGGTGAGTTCCTCGCCATGGCTGGAAAAGGTTTACATACTTCCAAGATGTCGACGTGAAAATACAAAAACACACTTACTCACAAGCCTCCCCAGTCCCGTTCATGTATGATGGTCCAAGGGAACACTTATTTGGAATACGTATCATAAAAGTATAATTGCCAACTAATACTACACTATTCACATTTATTATTTAATTTTGAGATGTTCTTGAATGAAAGCAATGCCTTGAAGGTCTCACACACCCTTGGATGGCAAGTGTTCAAAATCCACACGTGGTCAAATTCAGCATAAGAGGTAGTTACTGCTTCTACACTTGCTGTATCACAGTAAAGACATGGTTTATCACACAAAAAACAATATTCATTAAAATACACTGAGATTTATGGAAAAATATGTACATGACAACCGAAACATAATAAAAACAAATCGTGACACACTTGTGTTGTTGTATGGTTATGTGGAAGCACAAATTTTTTCGTTCACTACGAATATAATCATGACTACGTACGAAATATGCCAATGCAAATAAAATATTAACATTGAAAACAAAACAAAAATACTCATATCTGAGCACTTATGTCACTGTATAAACAGATACATATTGGTAAACAGGTGTCATATTTGCGACTTCAAGCACTGACACTATGTTATGTATTAGTAGAGAATTTCAGCATATCTTTTTAATAACATATCATAAGAGTATAATTATGCATAAATATAGTGACGTTGCTGATGATGGTCAACAAAATTAAATGAAGTTACAAATTCTCATAAATTACAGCTCTGATGATGGTGCATGACAGAATTATTGTGCAAGTATTGTCTTTTGATTTGGTTTACAGATCAGTCTTTATACTTTTACATAAGATTTACGAATAAAAACATAAAATATACATAAATACACTTCTACTTATGGGTAAACTACTCATTAAATTAACTGTTCTTACATAAAATTCAACACAAGAAATGATTTGTAAATGGAACGTACACTGTTTATAGTGTTTGAAACTCTTCTTATGAAAGTGAGACAACTCATTAGTTCAAGTCAGTAACTACAGCGAATAACTGATGGCACACCTTGATTGTAAATAATGGGCTGACTGGCATAAAAGTACATACCCTTAGCCAACCATGACAATAACTGGTTCCTTCTCATGTTACATTCAGTGTCTGTCATAAAGAAATTCACGACTTTCCTGTCATAATGTTTGACCAGTATTCAGATAGTTAGTGAGCAACAGTAAAGGTTGATGTCCATGACTCACAAATAATTTGGTTTTGTGAAGAGTGTTATAATAACTTTCATTATCACAAACAAGTAATGAAGAAAAATGATGCCACCAGCTACTTCATCGTGAACGTGTCTGCATCACATGAAGCAAAGTTTAACTAGGTAACTAAGTAAGAGTTCGCAGCAATTGTTAGATGAGAACTGTCCGTATGTTTGGCATACCTTCTGAGCAACACAATAAGGAGTCCATAGACAGTCTGTTGTGCAGTCCTCTCACATGGGTTCACTAACGACTCAGGTCGATTAACAGCATCCCTGATAACTAATGTCCTAGACACAGATTTGCTGTCCGTAGCAGCATTGCTTTGTGTTCAGACAGTATGCTGATGTCACGGTTGTCTTATGTTGTTGAGCAGACCATATTCTCCGGTGGTGGCATAAGCGCTGAGCGGTCTGAATCGTCCAGGGCTACGAAACGGTCGAGCACGGGTATTTTGATGGCCTAGGCGTGCATTGGGAGCACTCTGACAGGTATGTGGTCCTTAATATGAAGCCCAGCTGGGTTGGATAAGGTGGCACCCCTATCGCAGGAGTCTCTGAGCAGGATGTTCATCATCGTATCACGTGTGTACCAAGCTCGCGTTGCTCTCCCAAGACAGCTGCTTTTGTGATCACGTGTTCACTTCGGCATGTAGTGTGGATTGTATTTCTCATGTCGATTGTGTTGCCCTCCAACAGCGTTACAAGGGAATATTAGAAACGCAATAGGAAAATTAAGATAATAAACATGTCTCTCCATTCCATGGCTTAGTAAAACTAGTAGTAACACATATGTCATGCACGCATTACATCTCTGTAGCCTCAAAAAGTGAATGCGTAGTAAAATTATGTGCCTTTTAGACCCTCAAAAGCTATAAAATATTCTTGACAAAAACTCACATGTTACAGAAGTATCTGGGCTCCATAGCGTCTAGAGAGTGAGAAAATGAGCTCAGTTTCCTGGGACTTTTAGCAAGTGAACAAGAAAATTAATGATCAACACTCAAATATGAATTTATAGATTACCAATGGAGTAGCAATTAAATTTTTAAATTCCTTATTTCTAATGGTAACTGGGAGATAACAATTTACTAAATGAAAAACTTATTAGTTAGTGAACATATAGTTAATATCCATTATAAAGCCATTTAAATTTCTGAGGTATCCGCAGACATTACACGGAATCATCTCTACATCGCTGAACATGCACTTTGCTTCAGTTATTGGCGCATCCTTCAGCTAATTGGCGGATATATTCCCTTCTTATCATGACAGGCTTTTCTGTTTTCTTTAGAATTCTGAATAATGAAAACAATTATCCAGTTTACTTCACGGGTTGACTGATCTGGAACACACGTTAAGAAATACTTTCAAAGCATGCAGAGGACAGCACAAGAAAGCACAAAACACGAATTGCAACAATGAAACATTTATGTAGTCTAGTTTTCATGCTTTAATTTGTGGTTTCACCTTACATCTGTTTTTTATGGTACAACACTCCTCAGCAGATCATTACAATCATGGGTAGTATTTGTTTTGCTGTAAGTTATTTAACATTAAAATAACGGACTTCTTACATTTGACAGTATACACAATATACACAAGCAGATCCGGCAGTTCCGGTTGATCAGACTCACGTATCTGTACGTGACGTGGTGTGTTAGTAAGCGAAGCTCCCTTACATCATCATTCAGTGCCTAGCGCTGATGGCATATCTAAACACAGTTTAAAATATCCTCATGGGTTTAGCACTCCATCGAGTGCGATGAAACATAACATGGTCGGTACTCCATCGCTGCCGAAGGTTACCCATCACAGCTTCTCGCTATTTGCATCTAATACAAAAACTATAACACACAAATCATACTGATGACATTAACTCCTGTCTCATCTGATGCTTTCATCGGAACACGTGAGACAGCATGTGCTACCAATATGTTCCAACACGCCGCACGTGAAAGGGGGCTATTTCCGGGACTCATATCTAGATTTCTCCTGGTGATAGATAGGGTCATGAATAGGTCTTGGGACAGGTACAATCTGTATACTCAACAGAAGGATCGTCCCACTGTTACTATCCTAAAATAAGGGTCAATGTTCGAAAGTAAACCCTTTGTGCCAGCTTAGGCAAAGGGAGCAAATCGGTCAGTTCTTTTTGCGTCAGATGTGGCCCACGGAATAACTTAAGGGACTTATGGAGGCACCATTTAGTTCATGGCCGGTTCCTAAGAAAACCCGAGATAAGCGTTTTTCCCCATATTCTCGCATTTGCTTCAAGTAGCTCAAAAGATCTTTCTCCTTTATCGAGAAACACATAAAAACATGGTGTTCGGATAACAAAACCGAGCCATGGATTTCAAGACGGCTATGTACAACAGATGTATTTAATTATTTGATGTATCCATAACATGATATTGAAAAACCTTGAAAATTTTCTTGATCCATTAATCCGTTTCCGCGATACAGATTTTCAGACTTCTTTTACTTATTCTTCTTGTACACGTAAAATACAGCACGTAAAATTCGGTGTGGGACAAAAACATTGTTTATGAAGTGAGACAGCATGGATAAGTACTTAATAATCTTTCTTCGTTATCATGAGAACGTTTCTCAGAACCCCATGTTGTGGTACTGAAGCGTGTGCAAAAATTTTTGGGCACGTAAAATCCGGTAAACTATCAAAATTTTACTGTCACATGAAGTTCTTTTCGTTAGAGCCAGATGCCTTGATACAACAGAGAAAAGAATGGAACTAGCGGAAAACGCTTCAATTGGAGCACAAGAAAGGTAAGTATGTTCCTGTTTAAGAGACTCTGACTTAGCAGTACAGACGTCTTCCAATTCGTCATCATCCTTCCTAGTTTCTTCGTACTGTGATTTACATTCTGAGCAGTCGTAGCCCCTGATTTCTGAACTCCTGCTAAAAGAGTTAGCTCAGCCTCTCCTCCCTCTACTCCTAAATCCTCTTCCCCCCCTTTTTTTTATAAGTCTCTTATCAATGATCTGATGCGGCCCACCACAAATTCCCCTCCGGTGACAACTTTCTCATCTCTTTGTAGCAACTACAACCTATGTCCTCAATCGTTTGCTGGATGTATTCCAATTTCTGTCTTTTTCTACAGTTTTTACGCTCTACAGCTGGCTCTAGTACCACGGAAGCTATCACCTGACGTCTTGAAAGGTGTCATATCATCCTTCCATCTTGTCAAAGTTTCCCGTATATTCCTCTCTTCGGCGATTCTCCGGAGAACCTCCTCATTCCTTACCTTATCAGTCTACCTTCAACAATCTTCTGTACAACATTCTTCTGTAGCACCACGCTTCAAATGCTTCCATTCTCTTTTATCTGGGTTCCCCACAGTCTGTGTTTAACTACCATATTACTCGTATGGTGTGCTCCAAACGAACATTCTGAAAATCTTCTTCCTCAAATTAGTTGACGTCTCTTGGCCAGGAATGCCCTTTTTGCCAGTGGTAGTCTGCATTTTATGTCCTCCTCGCTCTGTCCGTCATTGATTACTTAGGTGCCGAGATAGCAGAGTTCCTTCGACTTGTTCGCGATCCCCAGTTCCTATGTTACATTTCTCACTGTTCCCACTTTTGCTACTTCACATTACGTTCGTCTTTTTTCAGTAATTCTCAGTCCATATTCTGTCCTTATTAGACTGTTTATTCCATTCAACAGATCCTGTAATGCTTCTTCCCCCAGGATAGCAATGTCATCAGCCAATCTTATTAATGATAACCGGTCACCTTGAATTTTAGCCCCACACTTGAACTTATCTATATTTCCATCACTGCTTCTTCCATGAGTAGACTGAACAGTAGTGGCGTAAAACTACGTCTCTGGGAATATTGCCTGCAGTTGTCATGAAACGTTTAGAAGTCGGCTGTACTGACAACATGGATGTACATATTACTTTGTCAAATAGGTTACGTGGCAGTTTGGTCCTGAGCTCAAAGTAACTCGAGCTTTGGCCGTACTACATCACACACATGGTATTACATGCGACACGCAGCACTATGCCTTCTTTTTCGCGCTTTTGGTGGGAAATTCAGACACACTACAGAAGTTTCCCAAGAAGTGCTAATGCTGAAAAATGGCTGCAGCACTGTAAATGCCAAATGCAATTCTATTAACATTATTATACTGTATTTTTGGTTCATATGCCAATTGAGGCAGGTGGTATGCATCATGAAGGGGATAGGATAAGTGCTTGTCATGAAGTATTCACAAATGCACAATGCACTCTTTGGTTTTACTATGAAGACGACGACAGTAACGTAATATCTGTTGACCAAGAGTGGTCCCTTCCTTAGAAACATATATACGTGTAATCAAACCTTTTGAAAAGTCTCTCACATCATCTGCTACCCTGCAGGACCCATCACAAGTGTTTGGTGTCAGCTCCAGTCACTCCCTCCCCCCTCCCCCCCCCCCCAACCCCACCAAATCCCACAGGTCGGATTCACACGATGCAGACAAAAACTCAGATGTCAGACAGCGCCAGTAGCAGCTCACTTTGTTCAGCCAGTGTGTTATTAGCCACTACATACACTAGTGTCACTACTGGCGCGCGTGAGAATCAAGTCCCAGACCTAGGGAACACTTCTTATACTAAGGATTATTACACTGGAAACAGCAGCCGCGAAATAAACGCAGGAGGTGGGAGATCTAAGGCTGTCCGTTAAATGTGAATGTGGGGAGCTGTCACCGGTATCACCTGAGAGTCAAAGTATTCTAAAAAAACTGGCTTCATCCTATAATAGGACAGAGTATCTGCTCCCACTTCCGGTTTAAGTTGTTACTCATGGCAGTAGATATCTGGGCCCACGTATGCGCTATGTGCTCTTTCTCCTTTTCAAAGAGTCGACGAATATTTCGTCCAAAGCGACACAAAGCCTCCAGTAGTGGGACCTGTTTCTTTCAAGTTATGACGTTCAATACCATTCAAAGACCTGACATGCTAACACTGACCTCCTCTTACATCTGCCTCTGGGCCATCAACCTGCCTTTGATGTGGATCTCATAGTTGTATGTTGCTGCTGAAATAGCCATGGGCAACCTTCCGTTGGACGCCAAAACTCATTTCATATCTTGCTGCTGATGACAAAGTGCTCCACAAGATACTCCGTCTCGTACAAGAAGTTTGGTCATCAGACTGCAAGCAGATCCAGGCCCACTGGTCTAGCTGTAAAACGAGCTCTTCACTATCCTCCAAATGTTCCTACTCCAGGGCTACAATGGTGTGATTCCAGCAGTCCCCCAGCAGCATGTCTCCTCTCTCTTACACATCAGGCACTGGGGCGTTGTGTTCACGAAGTGTCTGGCCCTCTAACATGTCTACTGGCGGTACATGGATGCAGTGATCACCCAAATTGGTACCTCCTATCCCACTTGACAGAGAAAGCGGGCCTCCCCTCCACAACGACTTTCACATTGGCCAAACACTTCTGCTCTTGGTTCTACCTACATATGACTTTTACAGGCTCCTTCCAAGGGTACTACTATTTGGTCAACATAGATGCCGTCTGTGGTTTTCCCTATGTCTCATGCGCATCTACCATGCTTCCATTTTTTCAGTTAAGGGCTCTCCAAATCTATTGTCACAGATAATAGACCGCAATTCCCTTCTGTGGATTTCTCCTCTTTCTGAGTAGCAAATGGCATGCTGCCCTCTTCCACCTTGCTTGTAATAATAGTTCAGCTGAACATTCACATCTTTAAGTCCCAGCTTACTGAGCACCACCGTCACCCTTCAGATGAGGCCATTACGCTCTTTCTGGCTTTTTACTTCTTCACTCTCAGGATGGATCAACCCCAGCAGGAAATCTCCATGACTGACCAGATGAGACGCAAATAACTATTTTTTTGATATGTACATCCTTTGGCTGAAGGCATTGTGGACCATGGTTTTTCACGATTGTATGAAAATGAAACGCATGCAGCTATTTTATGGTCTTATTTATTGTGTAGCTACCAACAAACACTGCATCAATGGCCAACATAACTGGTTTACACAATCTGTAATTGTGATCTCAGCACAGACGATGGTTGGAGAGCTGACATCAGTCCTTAGAGCACGGAATAGATCCTGCTGTACAACAGAGACGACCGTCAATGTAGCTACTAAAAACCTAACAGTGCGTAATGAGTGGCTAGCTCACTACGTAGGTGAGAAACTAATTATATGTTCCTAAGTAGGGCAAAAGAGGGCGCGAGAGAGAGAGAGTAACATGACGTTGGCATGCTTGTGTGACAACTAGGAGCAACCTATCCTATTTTTTGGATTCAATGTGTCTTCCAGCCTCCATGTAGTTGATATGCGAAATTTTTTCTCTTGTACTAGCAGAATACCCAACGTTGCCTGCGTATGTATTTATTCCATTCGTCTATTAGTCAGTCTTCTCCTTCCCCCTCTTACTGTCGTCCCCTCCACAGCTCACCACACTCTCTGCCCATCTTTTCCTGCCCCTCTGTCTATCTCCTGTTCTCCCCTCTGTCTACTTTCTGTTCCTCTTCTGTTCATCTGCTCCTTCTTCCTGCCCCTCCATTTCCATCACTTCATCCCCCTGTCTTTGTCCACTTCTTCAGCCCCCTGTCTCTGTCCTCGTCTTGCTCCACCTCTCCATATTTATATCCTTCTCTTTCCTTTCTCTGTCCATCTCCTCTCCCCACTTACTGTCAATCTCGTCCTCTAGCCTCTCTGTGTACACTCCCTCCTCTCCCTGTCTTCCTCTTCTTCCCTCTCACGATCCATCCCTTCCACTTTCCTTTCTCTGTCCGTTTCCTGTCTCCCTGTCCTTTCCCATCCTCCTCTCATTACACCCCTCCTTCAATTTCTCTCTCCGCGTTAGCGTGCTCATTCCAATACGAGGCTGACGGTTCTTACCCCCACAGTATTTTTTCCAGCGCGTAATTAATATGTGTATCAAATTTGAATTCATTCCAGGGATTTAGGATGAGCGGTTTCTCCGTTGCTTTGTCCGCTTAAACACATGTCAAATATATTTCACACACATTTCACGTATTTCATGCGTATTTGTACACATATACTGCATCACTAGCGACGTTCGCCCTGCATTATCATTTTCACGCAGCTCAATGTTTATGACGCCGTATTCCTTGAACTATGTTTCGTTGCATGTTACATTTCTGTAGGTACAATCGGCGGCGTACGTGGATACTTCCTGCGAAAAGTACTGCGAGTAGAGTTATTAGTAACGAAGTAAGAATTTAAGACATCATGCTTTTTGAGGCTTGTGTTGCATGAATAGTGGAAACTTTTAAGGGACAAACGTTTTTTCTTTCATCACTTTGTGGGGGTTACCAGTGAGAAGAAGTTTCATAACGAGTTGAAATTATATGTAACTATTGTTGCAAGTCGCTACATGCTCTCATTCTAAAATACTGTAGCACTAAAGTATGGATATTATCGCGTCGTAGGCACACTACTTTACTTTTCCCACCCCAACCTCTTTGATAGGTAGATGGTTCGCATCGCCACAGTGATTCCTTCCAGACAGTATGTGATTTGTGTACCAAGTTTAATTGAGATCAGTCCAGATGTATCGGGGGAAGTAAGAACATATTTATGCACACACATTTTAATAATATGTGTGGTTATAAACACTGCTGTTTGGTTTTTATATTTTTCAACTTAACCGTCTGACATCCAGCACATGCTCATTTTACTTGTTTCAGTTTTTTACTTGTAAGCCTCTATAGAAATTTTTCAAATGTTCTGTTAATTCTCTGTGTTTTATAGCACATTGTCATATTGCTGTAAATGAGGCAAATAGTGCTTTATAATATCAATAACACATTTTGTTGACAAAGAAGATGTCTTTACAGTAAAATCAGAATATGGTAGAAAGCATGTAAAATTAACGGATTATTTTAAAAAACTTCTGTGAAGGTTTATATGTAAAATATAAGACTGCTGATGATGAGCATGTGCTTGCTATCGACCTGGTAAATTAAGAAATATAAAAGAGCAAGCATTCTTTTCTTTATATACAGACAAATAGAAACGTCGTTTATCAATAGGATGTCTTATATATGAGTCTTGTGTTGTGAAAGATATGCTTCGCTTTTCATGTGTGTTTATTCCAGGACATTTCTAATTTCCCGTAATTATGTCATGATTATTTCTGTAACTGTTCCAAGACTCCGTTCAGGAAGCATATTCACAGTTCTTTATTATGCGAGAGCTATGAACAGTAGTTAATGTAAAGCATAGCTATGTATGTTACAAAAGAATGCTTGTAAAAATGAAACAAAAAATTACTGTCATGTAAGTAATTGCTCTCAATTTGAACTATATATATGTAGTATTAGCAAAATCTTTGTTGTGAAAAACATTGAAAAGCTATTCGTGGATGATTTATAGAGGCAATGCCTGAGGATTATTTCTTCATTCCATACCATTATTGCTTACGTCAAATCATTCATTTTGTATGATAAAGTTTATTGTGGATTTTACGAACTTTACCTTGGCCTGCCCGGTATGTAAAATTAATTTAGAACTCTCAGTTTCATTCTAACTGTCGTGAAATTAACTATGTCGTAAGTAACTATCGCCATGTTATGTAGCAGAGTAAATATATTATTATTATATGGCATTATTTAATGGGCTGTAGGGCTGTAAGTCGGATGAAACACATCAGTTACAGAAATCGTAGCACTTTTGCCACTTGGAAGTTCTTTTATTACTTTTTGCACACTATTACAATTGCGGATCTACAGTCATTTTCAACTGACTCCTTATTATCAAGCACATTGCATGGCGAATCACATGACAAGAATATTATCAACCAAATCTGACAAAACAGTGCACATCATGTTAACCACACACGTAAATAAAACAAGCATTAACTCCCAAATTCGACGTCAGCTAATGGTGATTTGGCACACCATAAGTAGTAGAACAAGGCCGACATCACGCCGCTCTGTTATCATTCAAGATGGCAGCTGTGATTTCAGCTGATGATGCGAGTTCCACTATCGAAGATGTTGGCCATGACTTCAGCTGATGATGCAAGTACCGTTTTCCAAGTTGACGGCCGTGACGTCAGCTGTTTACACGAGTACTGTTATCCAAGATGGTGGCTCTTGGCAGGAAAGAGCAACGCCCCACTGCCACAATTTCCTGGGGGGAAGCTTGAATTTTGGCAGGAAATTAAATTATGTGCTTGTGTGGGTCCCCATTCCCCCTTTCTGACTCTTTTGCATGATTTTTGAGGGAATTTCGCTCTAAGAGCTTACTCCTGCAGCTGAGGGGAGTTAGTAGGTGTTAACTTCACTAGAGACTGCTCATGATGTCATTCAGTTCGAATCTAATTAGTTTAAAGTTGTTCACATTTGTTTAAATTTATTATCTACCTACAGCAATAGGGGCTTAGTGTGGTGTTACCGCCACAAGAGGCTGAGATATTGGTGCTTGTTGAGCTGGAGGGGGAAAAGTGTGGGGAAAATGAATCAGCCTGTTCTGAGCTGCTGGAGAGAGGAAAGAGTGTACTTTATTATTTCAGAACAATTTATTTATGGACGGATTTCACATAGTTTCTTTATTATGCTGATACAAATCACTCACCCTGATGTGCGTAAGATCATAATATACAGATTACAGACCCGGAAACTACTCTTAAATAATGCAGTACACTATTGTGCAGAGACGCAAACAACCCGTAACTTACCGAAATGATCCAGTACAAAGCATCAGACGTAAAAACTACTCATAGATCACCGACGTAGTGCATACAGACACGCTCATAACGCTTAAACATCTCAAAAAATAACGCAGTGTACGAACACTCAGTGCTTGTAAAAAGTCGCAATGTCTCAGCAACTCGAACCCTGATTCTACTAGATGGAAAAGGCTAAGTGCACTCCCTAACACATGGAAACTGTTGAGATGCTGCAGAGGTAGGTTAGGTTAGTGTACTTTATTTATTTTGGTCGGGAAACTGACGCAAATATCGATTCGAACTACGCAATTAATAACAATGATCAGTTCTAATTACACAACTATATGCATAGCGCTGCATAAGAACGACTTAAAATGGCAATACATCTCAAAAACTGACGATACCATGGGAAAAAAATTTCTCAATACCACTCGAAACTGATGCACATATCCATCCTAATTACATAATTAATCACAGTCCTAATTACATAACTATATGCATAGTGCCGCACAAGGACAGCTGAAAACGCAATACAGCTCTTAAACTAAACATGCTATTGGTGTTATCCTACTGGGAAAAAATTTTCACAATACCACTGGAAACTGACACAGATATCGATCCTAACTACGTAATTAATCACAAAGATCGATCCTAATTACATAGATACACAAGGACGGATTAAAATCGCAATACATCTCAAAAACTGATGATACCATACAACTGGTCTTATCCTGCTGGCGAAAAATTTCGCAGTACCACCCGAAACTGACCCAAATATAGAACCTAAATACCTAATTAATCACAAATATCGGGACTAAATATACAACTATATGCAAAGCACTACGCAAGGATGGCAGAAAAGTGCAATACGCTGCAAAAACTGACCGTATCATACAAATGGTGTTATCCTGCTGGCAAAAAATTTCCCAGTACCAGTCGAAAACAACGACAAAAATACTCAAACCCTATCCTGCACCAACAAGGTAGGGGAAATACGTTCAACTGACTAGATGCTGGTGTTGGGCAGAGAGGAGTTTAAAAAGTATATTACCTGCAAGCACACAGCATTTATCGCTGTTTGACGTCATCATCCACTACACACCCCTACTAAACATCACCCTACAGCCCAGCTAACCGAAGCCAATACAAGCTATCACAGCTGATGGAAAAAAATGCGTCACAGTTCTAATTACACTTCGAAATTGTCATGGAAAAACCAGCAGTCATATTGAATGGGTCATAATCCAGCACATGTACTGGTGAAAATCGTCGTCCTAACAGACTGTAGAGGGGTGGTAGTTGAATGTGTGTTCTCCTCCATGTACAATCACTAACTGCTGAAAATCCACCTACGGGATGGAAGGACTGAGGGAGTGAGCTACTCCACTGACAGCCTTGTGGCTTGTGACGGCCGTTGTCCACCTTGAAGCGATGGTCCTTCACCAACACAAAAGCGGGGATAGAGATAAAACGGCGGCTTTCCCAAATGGATCTTGGTCGTCTAAAGTACAGTGGCATAGCCACCCCTAATGGTTAGGAGACGCCGCTGCGACGACGAGCTGTCACAGACTACACAGGTCCTCAACGCCTCCACTAGGCCTCTTGTTCTGGAATGGAAAACATTTTCATTTAACATCATGTAGGACGCTCCAGCAGGGCCTGGAGCAGAACTGCGGCCTTTTAGAGAACTCGCCCGCCCATCTGTGTTGGGTTGCTTAACATCAACTTGACTCCTGTAATAAAGCAACTATTAAAAAAGAGGAGAAAAAAACATTAATGATGATATTAAATGTCCTCTTACCACGAAAATAGACAAAGTCCAGATTGATTTAGTTTTATGAGCATAATCGGTGTAGTTATTTACGTTTGACTGAGAAACTTATCTCATCTGCAAAGACTATTATGTGAAAACTCAAAAAAAAAGACGAATCTGAAATTTCCACTCACGTATACCGATGTCAGTGATATAACAGATTCCAAATCATATTTATAATTACAAAGTGAACTAAGGTGTTTCCCATGTGTGGAGAACCAGGAAACGTGTCCTACACCCGTCTTTCACCTGCTAGATGCACTCAACACACACCACAGTCGATCTCCTCTCAACCAAATAAAGACAGGAAATGTGAAAATGCAGTATCACTTTTAACATGGATACTTGTATGCGGCGGTGGAACCATGACCGCTTGTGATGGTAATATGGTTCTCTTTTTTAACAGCTTACAGCTTATAAGACGATTAGGCCTCTCTTTCTAAGATACAGTGCTATCACTAGCAATAAAACCTAATGAGTCATGTTCACTCATTGTTGATTATTGGTCATTATTATTTTGTATCGCTAGCAATCAGTATTGACGAAGTATCTTAGTAGTAGGGAATGTGTGGTAGGTTCGCCATGAGCATCAGGTTTATAAAATACTTGTATGTGTTCCAACATGTACAAAGGAAATGACTATCTCCAGTCGTAAGGGAGGCATGGATTTCATGTGGAATACTGTGTTAGCAAAGGGAAGAGTAGGTTAAGTCATAAAAATGCTACAGATATTTCTATTTACAGAGCAACAGCTGTCAGCAGGGTGTATTTACAATCCTTCGCTCATTGTCGAATGTCATTCAACTGAAAAACCACTATCGTAACACTTATTTGTAAGTACAGCGATCCAATATGTATGTTACCGATTTCGCAGGATGATTGTCTCTATCTGTACTTGGCGCGACGGCAGTGGCCTGTGGCGGGAATGATTAACATTTCCCACTAACAGCATGAGCCATCCACATGGAGGGACGTGTTGCAACGTAAGGATGTAGTTGACTTAACCACCTCATCCTCTAGACGGCCAAATAGCGGACTATGTGCTGGACAGCTATCGGGATTGCATGGAAATTTGAGAAGATTCAATATGGACAAGTGTTTGTGCGGGACCATTACTCCCACCCGTGTAAATTGTCTGACTGATTGCTTCTTCACATTTCCCATCTTTATTTGGTTGTGAGAAGATCGATTGTGGTGTATGTTCAGTGCATCTAGCAGGTGAAAGACGGGTGGAGGACACGTTTGCTGGTTTCCAAACATGAGAAACACCTTAGTTGACTTTGTTAATTATAAGAATGATTTGGAATCTGTTATATCACCGACATCGGTATTCGCGAGTGGAAATATCAATTTCCTCTTTTTCGAGTTTTCACGTAAAGGTCGTCGCAGACGGAATAAGTTTCTCAGTAGAACATAAAAAACTATACTGATTTTGCTCATAAAACTAAATGAAAATTTAACTATTTTCGTGGAAAGAGAACATTTATTATCGTCGCAAATGATTATTTTTCCTTTTTTTAAATAGTTGCTTTATTATAGGAGTCAAGTTGATGTTAAATAATCCAGTGCAGAAAGGTGGGGAGTTCTCTACGAGACCGCAGTTCTGTCCCGGCCCCTGCTGGAGCGTCCTACATGACGTTAAACAAAAGTGTTTTCCATCCCAGAACGAAGGGCCTATTAGAGCTGTTGAGGATCTGTCTAACCTGTGACAGCTGGTCGCCGCATCGGAGCCTCCTAACCGTTAGAGGTGGCTTTGCCACTATACTTTAGAGGACCAAGATGCATTTGGGAAAGCTGCTCTTTTACCTCTATATCTGCTTTTGTGTTGGTGAAGAATCATCGCTTCAAGGCAGACAGCGGCCATCACGAGCTGCGAGTATGTCAGTGGAGTAGCTAACTCCCTCAGTCCTTCCATCCCGTAGGTGGATTTTCGGCACTTTGTGATTGTACATGGAGGAGAACACACATTCAACTACCACCCCATCTGTAGTCTTTTAGGACAACGGTTTTTCCCAATATATGTGCTGCATTATGACCCATTCAATATGGGTGCTGGTTTTTTCACGCCACTTTCGAAGTGTAATTAGAACTGGCACATTTATTCTGTCACCTGTGATAGCTTGTACTGGCTTCGGTTAGCTGAGCTATAGGGTGACTTTTAGCAGGGGTGTGTAGTGGACGGTGACGTCAAACTGCGATGTATGCTGTATGCTTGCAGCTAATATATTTTTTAAACTCCTCTCTGTCCAACACCAGCATCTAGTCTCCCCCCCCCCCCCCCCCCCTAGCTTGTAGGTGTATGATAGAGTTCGAGTGTTTCTGACGCTGTTTTCGAGTGGTATTGTGAAATTTTTGTGAGCTGGATAACACCTGTTTTGCCGGCCGCGGTGGTCTCGCGGTTCTAGGCGCGCAGTCCGGAACCGTGCGACTGCTACGGTCGCAGGTTCGAATCCTGCCTCGGGCATGGATGTGTGTGTTGTCCTTAGGTAAGTTAGGTATATGTAGTTCTAAGTTCTAGGGGACTGATGACCACAGCAGTTGAGTCCCATAGTGCTCAGAGCCATTTGAACACCTGTTTTTGAATTGTATTGCGATCTTAAGCCGTCCTAGTGCAGCTATGCATATAGTTGTGTAATTACGACCAACCTCTGTTATTAATTACGTAATTAGAATCGATATTTGTGCCAGTTCCCCGTCCAAAATACATAGACTAACTAACCTTACGTTCTACTTCCACATCTGGACAGTTTTCAAGTGTTGGAAGTGCACTTAAGCTTTTCATTCTACTAGAATCAGGCTTCGAGTTGCTGAGACAATCGTTTTTTTTTTTTTTATGCGTCACTGAGTGTTTGTGCACTGCATTATTTTTTGCCGTGTTTAAGCGTTGTGAACGTGTTTGCATGCATTATTTCTGTGATCTACGAATAGTTTGCACGTCTGTATGCTGTGTACTGGAGTATTCGGTAATAATATGAATCGTTTGCGTCTCTGCACATCAGTATACTGCATTGGTTGAAATGGCTCTGAGCACTATGGGACTTATCATCTGAGGCCATCAGTCCCCTAGAACTTAGAACTACTTAAACGTAACTAACCTAAGGACATCACACACATCCATGCCTGAGGCAGGATTCGAACCTGCGACCGTAGCGGTCGCGCGGTTCCAGACTGTAGCGCCTAGAACCGCTCGGCCACCTCGGCCGGCTGTACTGCATTATTTAAGAGTAGTATCCATGTCTGTAAACTGTATATTGTGACCTCAAGCACGTCAGGGCAGGTGTTTTGTATCAGCATAAAAAATAAACTAGGTGAAATCCGTCCCTAAATAAATTGTTCTGGAAATAATAGTGGACACTTGTTCCTCTCTCCAGCAGCCCAGAACATGCTGATTCATTTTCCCACCAATTTTCCCCCTCCAGGCCATCGGGGGAGGGGGGAGGGGGAGGCTAGGGCACATGTGCCACTGAGAAATACACATGACATCATCATGATGCTGTGCTCCTATGGACTGAACTGCATGATCACTTAGCCTATTGCGGCGCCCTCTAGTGACGAACTCGCCAAGTAGCTCAGTTCTTCGGTCCACTGGATCAGAGGCAGTTGTCTCTTGTGTGGTAGGAACTGAGACAGATGTTTCCATGCATTCTTAATGCATCTTTAATGCAAAGCATTTATTCGCAGGACCATATTCTTCCTCTTCATATGTTCAAGCATTAATGCTCACTTGCCGGCTTTATGGCCTAGCGGTTCTAGGCGCTTCAGTCTGGAACCGCGTGTCCGCTATGGTCGCAGGTTCGCATCCTGCCTCGGGCATGGATGTGTGTGGTGTCCTTAGGTTAGTTAGGTTTAAGTAGTTCTAAGTTCTGCGGGACTGATGACCTCAGATGTTAAGTCCCATACTGCTCAGAGCCATTTAATGCTCGATTTCATTCTTCATGCAGTAACCTGTGGATAGACACCTCAGCTGAATGGGTGCACGTAATACAGCTATTAAAACATCCCCTGTCTGGCACCAACATCTTGCTAAATGAACAGCTCAACAAGCACCTATATCTCAACCTCTTGTGCCGGTAACACCACATTGAGCCCCTACTGCTGTAGGTAAATAATAAATTTAAACAAATTTACACAAAATTATGCAAATTATATTCGAATTGAATGACATCGTGAGCAGTCTCTAGTGGAGGCAACACTACACTAACTCAGCTGCAGGAGTATGCTCTAAGAGGAAAATTCCCTAAAAAATTCGAAATCTCCACCCATTTCCCATGAGGATGACAGACCATCATGCAAAAATGTCGGAAAGGGGGAGGGGGGAGCTGTGGAAGCAAGTAATTCAATTTGCAGCCAACATTCAAATTTCCCAGTCAGGTGTGGTAGGGGGGGCGTTGCACTTTCCTGCCAAAAGCTGCCATCTTGTGTACTCACGTCATCAGTTGACATCACGGCTGCTACCTTGGATAACAGTACTTTCAGTATAAGCTGAAGTCACAGCCAACATCTTCGATAGCAGTACTCGCTTCATCAACTGACGTCACAGAAGCCATCTTGGATAATGATACTCGCATCATCAGCTGACGTCACGGCTGCCGTCTTCTATAACTGTACTCGCGTCATCAGCGGACGTCACGGCCGCCATCTTGGATGACGTCAGCGTGGGGTGACGCTGCCCTTGTTCTACTACTACCATATATGTGGGATTGACAAGATGTTGCCTTTGATTTTCTAGACATGTGCTACAACTTGAATTTTGCTTATACTACTACTACTACTACTACTACTAGTAATAATAATAATAATAATAATAATAACATACAGGACAGTGCTACAGAGCCGAAATTGTAAAATTGTCAGAAAGATAGCAATTGTGAGGGTTATAACAATGAAAATTTTACGTGACTGTCACCACTAGAAGTAGGAAAATCATCGATCGTGTTTGCAGTTATGGAGGTGAATTATTTCCTCATCACCATGGGAACAGTGATATTGGGATAATGGCACTTCTCTAAACCTACGAAAACGTTCAACACGAATTGCAGGGAAAGTAAAGTGGAGAAATTACTTCTTAAGTAATAGAATCCAGAATGTTATCGTCGCTGGAGTGTATTCATCAGAGACGTAGGTATCGGCAGGAGTGAGTCAGGAAAGTGTGACAGGACCGCTGTTTCTTTCCATATAAATAAATGATCTGGCAGTCAGAGTGGGAAGCAGTCTGGGGTTGTTTGCTAATGACGCTGTGGTGTGCAGGAGGTTTTCGATGACGAATGTCTGTAGGATGACACAAGATGACTTGCATAACATTTCTAGTTAGTGTGATGAATGGGAGCACCACTGAATGTAAAAAAACTGTAACTTAATGCCCATGAGGAGAAAAACAAACCAATAATGTTCGGATACAGCATTATTAGCGCCCTGCTTGACACAGTCACGTCGTTTAAATATCTAAGCGTAACGTTGCAAACCGATATGAAATCGAACGATCATGTGAGAACTGTGGTGGAGAAGGCCAGTGGACGACTTCAGTTGATTGGGAGAATGTTAGGAAAGTGTGGAGCACCTGTAAAGGAGACCGCACATAGGACGCTGGTGCTACCTATTCTTGAGTACCGCTAGAGTGTTTCGGGTTCCGTGCCAGGTTGGATTGAATGACGACATCGAAGCAGTTCAGAGACGGGCTACTGGATTTATTACAATTAGGTTCGGCGACGTTCTTTTCGAGAAGCGTTATTGAGGAAATTTAGGGAAGCGGCATTTGTAGCTGACTGCCAAACGGTCCTACTGTCGTCAACATACAATGCGCGTAATGATCACGCTCTATCTGCGAGTGGAACAGGAAAGATAAGGACTAGTACTGGTACAAGATAGCATCTGCCATGCACCGTACGATGGCTTGCGGAGGGTGTATACAGATGCAGACGTAGATGAAGATTTCGATTAGAAATTGGTCATTAGTATGAAGGTATATTAGACAGGGAAATGAAAATAACTTTCAGAGAATTCGAAAGTAAAAACATTAATACAACTGCAAAATAGGAATTCCACTGTGCAACGTGAAGAAGAGAAAGAATTGGTGAATAGAGAACAGGGAGTACACTGATGGTTCTGAGAAAGTGGGGGAAGTACTGTTTTATTGATGGCTTTGAGTGCGTAGGGTATCTACCGTAGGGCCAAAGTTTGACAGAACTTTGGAGGAAATACAGTCTAACAAGGGAGAGGAGATACATAATATTTCTACGGAATTTCTGTAATCGTGCGAAAATGGCTACAGTGCAGAATACGTACAACTGGAGGAAAGCCGTCGAACTTTGGGAAGAACGTTTACACTATTCCGTAAACACCAAATCAATGCGTGAACTATTGCATACAGGGGATCTTTCAGACGAAAATCTGTTTTATATTAATAAAGCTAACGACATCATATAGGTAGTTCTGGTATCATAGTCGAAAAGAAAAAACAGATTCAAAATATCAAGACACTGTTTTACATTTCGTCAATTTAAAACTGTTCAACAATATAAAGAGGTTCCAGATGTTTTAAAAATGGTTCAAATGGCTCTGAGCACTATGGGACTTAACATCTATGGTCATCAGTCCCCTAGATCTTAGAACCACTTAAACCTAACTAACCTAAGGACAGCACACAACACCCAGCCATCACGAGGCAGAGAAAATCCCTGACCCCGCCGGGAATCGAACCCGGGAACCCGGGCGTGGGAAGCGAGAACGCTACCGCACGACCACGAGCTGCGGACCCAGATGTTTTAAACCGGCTATTTATACACTGTAGTGAAATACAGCTAACAAAGCATGTACGTGAACCAACAAGGAACAATGAGAGCGGATGATCAACGCAGATTCATGGCTGCAGTCTTTCTTTGTCACTCATAATGTTTTATATCGAAGAAGCAATGCAGGGAATCAAAGGCAGATTGCGAAATGGGGTTAAAATTTGATTTATTGGAATAACTCTTTCGATGATAAGGTTTGATTTGTTGTGATATTGATGTCCTCTGTTCAAAGGATTTCAGGACCTGTGGAATCCATGGAATCCAGCGAATGGTCTACTCACCACAGAAGGTAAACGCATGGAAGCAAAATCCATGGAAGCAGACTGACACAGGAAAATATAGCTTACTCGCCAAAAGACATCCACTAGTATCAAATAGTGACTTCTGAGAATGTGTGGAGCTCATCATTTAATGGAGGCTCGAGATAAGCCTTTGAAAATGCGAAATGCTGTTACATTAACAACCGGTGTAACCGCCAGAACGTTGAAGGCAAGCAGGTATAGGTGCATGCAATGTGTTGTAGAGGTGTCGGATGTTAGTTTCTGAGATGGTGTTCCATGCGTGTTGCTCTTGATGAGTCAATAACGAGACGGTTAATGCTGTTTGTGGATGAGGCTGGAGTTGTTGTCCGATAATGTCTCGATATGTGCTCATTGGAGACAAATTTGGTGATGGAGAAGGCCAAAGCAACATACTGACACATTGTAGAGAATGTAGGATTACATCAACGGTCTGAGGGCAAGCGTTACCATGTTGGAAAACACCCCCTCGAATGCTGTTCACGAAAGGCAGCACAACATATCGAATCACTAGATCGACGTACAAATTTTCAGCCAGGGTACGTGGAATAACCACGAGATTGCTCCAGCTCTCATACGACATCGCACCACAAACTAACTCCAGTTGGTCCTGTGTGTCTAGTACGCAGACAAGTAGGCTGCAGGCCCTCAGCTGGCATCCTTCTAACCAATACAGGCCATCACTGTCACTGAGGTAGAATCAGCTGTCATCAGAAAAGACAACGGATTTCCACCCCGCCCTCCAATGAGCTCTCGCTTGACGCCATTGAAGTCTCAAATGGGGGTTTGTGGTCAGTGAACTACACGTTAAAGGGCATCTGGTTAGGGGCTTTGAAGTAACCGATTTCTAAGAGTACATTGTGTCACTGTGGTGCTACCTGCTGCTCAGATTGCTGCTACGGATACAGCTACACGCGCCAGATCCATAAGCCCAACACGTATACCACACCAGTGGCAAAAAACAGTCAATACCGTCGCTGCGCGATAGCGATGCAGTTGTTGCCGATGACGGTGCCACTAAAGCGGAGTTACTACATAGAGTTTTCCGTAATTCCTTCACGAAGGAAGACGAAGTAAATATTTCAGAATTCGAAACGAGAACAGCTGTTAGCATGAGTGACATAAAGGTAGATATCTTAGGTGTTGCGAAACAAAATGGTTCAAATGGCTCTGAGCACTATGGGACTTAACATCTTAGGTCATTAGCCCCCTAGAACTTAGAACTACTTAAACCTAACTAACCTAAGGACGTCACACACATCCATGCCCGAGGCAGATTCGAACCTGCGACCGTAGCAGTCCCGCGGTTCCGGACTGCAGTGCCTAGAACTGCACGGCCACCGCGGCCGGCGTTGCGAAACAACGCAAATCACTTAAGAAAGGCAAGTTTTCCGGTCCAGATGCTATACCAATCAGGTTCCTTTCAGAGTATGCAGAAACAATAGCGCCTTTCTTGACAATCATATACAACCGCTCACTTGACGAAAGGTCTGTTCCTAAAGACTGTAAATTAGCACATGTCACTCCAATATTCAAGAAGGTAAATAGGAGCAACCCTCTGAATTACAGATCCATATCACTGAACTCAATTTGTAGTAGAATTTTGGAGCATATACTGTATTCCAACATTATGAATCACCTTGAAGAAAATGACATATTGATCCATAACCAACACGGATTCAGAAAATATCGTTCTTGTGCAACACAGCTAGCTCTTTATTCCCATGAAGTAATGAGTGCTGTCGACAAGGGATCTCAGATCGATTCCATATTCCTAGATTTCCAGAAGGCTTTTAATACCGTTCCTCACAAGCGACTATTAATCAAATAGCGTGCATTTGGAGTATCCTCTCAGTTGTATGACTGGATCCGTGATTTCCTTTCAGAGAGGTCACAGTTCGTAGTGATAGACGGTAAATCATCGAGTAGAACAGAAGTGACATCTGGCGTTCCGCACGGTAGTGTCATAGGACCTCTGCTGTTCCTGATTTACATAAATGATCTAGGTGATAATCTGAGCAGCCCCCTTCGACTGTTTGAAGACGACGCTGTAATTTACCGTCTAGTAAAATCATCAGACGATCAATTCCAATTACAAAATGATCTGGAGAGAGTTTCTGTATGGTACGAAAAGTGGCAATTGGCACTAAACAAAGAAAAGTGCGAGGTCATTCACACGGGTACTAAAAGAAACCCGATAAATTTTGGGTATACGATAAATCGCACAAATCTAAGGGCTGTCAATTCGACTAAATACCTAGGAATTACAATTACGAGCAACTTAAATTGGAAATACCACATATATAATATTGTGGGGATGGCGAAACAAAGACTGCGCTTTTATGGCAGAACACTTAGAAGATGCGACAAACCTACTAAAGAGACAGCCTACAATACATTTGTCCGTCCTCTGCTTTAAAAGTGCTGCGTGGTGAGGGATCCTTACCAGGTAGGATTGACGGAGGATATCGAAAAAGTCCAAAGAATGGCAGCTCGTTTCGTGTTATCGCACAATAGGGGTGAGAGTGTCACTGATATGATACGGGAGTTCGGGTGGCAGTCATTGAAACAAAGGCGGTTTTCTTTGCTGCGAGATCTATTTACGAAATTTCAATCACCAACTTTCTCTTCCGAAAGCGAAAATATTTTGTTGACACCCACCTACGTAGGGAGAAATGATCATCATAATAAAATAAGGGAAATCAGAGCTCGAACGGAAAGATTTAGGTGTTCCTTTTTTCCATGCGCCATTCGAGAGTGGAATGGTAGAGAAACAGTATGCAAATGGTTCGATGAACCCTCTGCCAGGCACTTAAGTGCGAATTGCAGAGTAACCATGTAGATGTAGATGTAGATGTAGACGATGGTCGTTCCGGTAGTGCCACGTGGCTGTCCGCAGCCAAGTTTCCTTACGACTGTACATTCCCTCGACCACCGCTGTAAGCAGTCATGTACAGTGGCCACATTCCTGCCAAGTCTTTCTGCAGTATCGCAGAAGGAGCATCTAGTTGCTCGTAGCACTATTACAGGATCTCATTCAAACTCAGTGAGATGTTGATAATGGCGTCGTTGTCGCCTTAAGAACATTCGTGACTAACAAACCAAGCGCGTTCAATTTCAAAGGCCACTAAGAAGTTTCAGGATGTATTTAAAGCAAACGTGATTTGCGTCCTCATAGTGGTGCTACTAGTACAACTCTTATGCGACTGTCCCAAAATTCGAGTAGACATAATATTTCAGATTTAGAAATACGCCTACCAACTTCCATTTATCTCGAACAACTCATTGCTAGTGCTGGGATTTTTTTTCATCAGTGCATAAGAAGAAGTCAAATGAACTAGCAAAGATACTGCCAAGATAGTTCCGATTACGCTGCAGAACTTTCGCTTAAAGCCCTTACACATGCTCCACACATTCCCGATTTTCATATTTTTGCAGCACTGAAAAATGTCTTTCGTGGCCATCGCTTTGCTCCGGACTAAGAGGTACAGTCATAATTCCGTAAGCGACCGCAAAATGTTTTCCTCACGGTGGAACAAATGTACTAACAGTATTTCTTTTGAAACTAGAAACTCTGGAACCGCGCACCGCGGAATTTGAATCCCCGCCAGACGTCATGGACGTCGAAGACCAATAGAGGTCTCTGCACCATCGCGCCGTAAGCTGTGGCGGCGCGTGCCTCCTGGCCCGCATTTAGAGTGAGGGCATCACATTGGAACACGTGGTTGCAGCGGCCAATAGCGGCGTCCCCGATCGAGTACTTAAGCGCCTGCCTGTTGCTCAGCTTGACTGCCCGTCCACCTTCTCCAGTACGCCGATGACACCGCCTTCCTTGCCCTCGCCCTCACCCTGCAACGCTCCCAACACCTTCTCCAATCCCATCTTGACCGGTTCAACGCTTGGTGCAACCAGTGGTTGCTCAAGGTCACTCCCTCCAAAGCCCAGGTGATCATTGTAGGCCAAACCACCCCTTCCTTCCGCCTCCTTGATTTCTATATCACCATCTATGGCCGTCCTATCGCCCTCACCCCCACCCTTAAGTCCCATGGCGTCACGCTCGACCGTCGCCTCTCCTGGACTCCCCACCTCCGGACAATCCAAACCAAGGCACGTTCCCGACTCAGTCTCCTCAAGCTCCTCTCCGGCTGTACGTGGGGTCTGGACCCCTCCACCATCCTCCACACCTATAAATGCCTCATCCGCCCTATCTTTTGTTATGCCCATCCGGCTTGGATTTCCGCCCCCCCTACCTTTTACAAATCCCTCCAAATCCTTGAACGCCATGCTCTCCGCCTCACCTATCGCATCCGTCTCCCCTCCCCACGCGGATCCTGTACGATCTCATCCCCTTCCCCTACCACCTCCTTTTCCTTGAAAGGATACAGATCCTGTACAGCTCCCGAAAACTCGATCCTCCTCACCCGCTAGTCTCCCCGATCCTCTCCCATCCCCGCCCACTGCCGCACCTGTATTACCACGTCCCACTCGATCTACATCTCTCAACCCTCCTTACCCTCTCCCAAGGTGGCTTCCACCAGCTCCCCCTCCCTGATGATGTCCTCCTCCCCTCCATCAACCCCTCCTATCAACTTTGATCCTCCCCCCACTTCCTGTGTCCTTTCCTTTAGGCACCCTCCCTCCCTCCCTCCCTTCCCTTCCCTTCTCTTTCCTTTCCCCCCTCCCTCCTCCCCTCTTCCCACAAGCTTCCCCTCCCCCTTCCTCCCTCCCCCTCTCTCCTCTGCCCATGGCATCTCTGCTCTCCCCTCTCCCATTCCCCTTCCCCTTCCCCTTCCTCCTCCTCCTCCACCTCCACCTCCTCTCTTGGCAGGTCCCCAGACTCGTAGACGCTCAGTGAACATTCGCGCGCCGGAGGTAATCGCCGTCAGTGTTTCGTGTGTGTGCCTTCGTTTGTGTGTAGTGTTGTTCGCCATCACGCCACCACAGTTCACGTGCCGTCGCCATCATCCATGTTATGTGCACCGGGTCGCCTAGTGTTGGTGATGTTTCTCGTCCAGCGTGAACGGCTCAATGTTTTTTCGATTTTTAGTGTCTACATTTTTTGCCCACCGTTCTTACTGTCTTCTCTGCGCCACCTTTATGTACTACTTGTTGTCAAACTCAAGGCTGAAGAGCGGCGTATTGTGCTGCTGACAGCCCGCCTTTGTATAAGGTGTTTAAAATCACAATAAAGAAAAAAACAAAAAATAAAAGCTCAGCTTGACTGCCCGTCCACCTTCTGCAGTATGCCGATGACACCACCTTCCTTGCCCTCGCCCTCACCCTACAACGCTCCCAACACCTTCTCCAATCCCATCTGGCAGTTCACCGCTTGGTGTAACCAGTGGTTTCTCAAGGTCAATCCTTCCAAGACCCAGGCGATCATTGTAGTCAAAACCACCCCTTCCTTCCGTCTCCTCGATTTCTATCTCACCATTTATGGCCATCCTATCGCACTCACCCCCACCCTCAAGTACTTTGGCGTCACCCTTGAACGTCGCCTCTCCTGGACCCCCCATCTCTAGACAATCCAAGCCAAGGCATGCTCCCGACTTCATCCCCTCAAGCTCCTTTCTGGCCGCACATGGGGTCTGGACCCCTCCACCATCGTCCACACCTATCCTCATCGTCCACCCTATCCTCTGCTACGCTCATCCCGCCTGGATCTTCGCCCCTCCTACCTTTTATAAATGCCTTCAAATCCTAGAACGCCATGCGCTCAGCCTCGCCTATCGTATCTGTCTCCCCTCCCCCATGTGGATCCTCTATGACCTTATTCTGTTCTCGCACCTTCTTCTTTTCCTTGAACAGATACGGATCCTCTACACCTCCTGCAATCTTGACCCCCTCACCCGCTTCTCTCTCCCATCCTGGCCGTGCGGTTCTAGGTGCAGCAGTCTGGAACCGTGAGCCTGCTACAGTCGCAGGTTCGAATCCTGCCTCGAGCATGGATGTGTGTGATGTCCTTAGGTTAGTTAGGTTTAACTAGTTCTAAGTTCTAGGGGACTAATGACCTCAGAAGTTGAGTCCCATAGTGCTCAGAGCCATTTGAACCAACCTCTCCCATCCTCTCCCAACCCTGTCCACTGCTGTGCCTGCATTCCCACATCCCACCTGCTCTCCATCTCTCCACTCTCCATACCCTCGCCCAAGGTGGCTCCGACCAGCTCCCCCTCCCTGATGATGCCCTCATCCCCTCCACCTACCCCTCTTACCAACTTTGATCCTCCTCTCCTGCACCCTGTGTTTTTCTCCTGAGGGCAACCTCTCTCCCTTCTCTCCCTCCTCCCTTCCTCGCTCCCACTGCCACTGGCATCTTCACACTCCCCTGTCCCTCCTCCCCCCCTTCTTTCCCTTTTTGGGAGGTCCGCGGATTCGCACACGAATAGTGAACTTAGGCGCGCCGGACATCTTCGCCTAGTGTTTGTGTGTGTGTGTGTGTGTGTGTGTGTGTGTGTGTGTGTGTGTCGTTGTGTTCGTGTTCAAGTGTTCCAGTGTTACTCGTTTGTGCTCCAACGTTCGCGTGTGCCATCTGTCCTCACTGTGCGTGTCCACGAGTCTGAACATTTTTATTTTGGACTCTGCGCCCGTGAACGGCTCCGTGTGTTTTACTTTTGTATGTCTACGTTTGTATATCCACCCTGTCTGTTCTGCGATTGTCTTCTTTTGTCTCATTAGTTTTATCTGTGGCCAAAGAGCGGCGTAATGTGCCGCTGCTGGCCTACCTGTATCAGGTGTGAAATTAACAATAAAGAAAAAAAAAAGCTCAGCCTGCCAGTCTAACCAAGCATGCGCCTCAGACAGTGTATTGACTTTCGTGTTTCTATACTAGTGGACGTGGTTGTCTTGTTTGGGTCGTGACTCTGTTATCTGTCCTTGTTGTGTTGTAAGGTTCTCCGTTGGTCGTGTCCATCCTCTCCCATTGTGTTGTCGTTCGCTGGCCGCTCCGCAGGTCACGCCGCGTTTCCTTCAGTACAACCCCGCGACCATTCCGGTCGCCGTTGCGACAGAAACAGTTTTTTTTTTCCATCTGCATCGTTTTCATTTGACTGCTCTATACATATACTAGGCAAGCCGGCAGGTTGTGTTATTGTTTTTCACTATGAGCGACACCTGTACAGTTCCTCAGCACGTTGCGAGTGTCAGTCGTGATCCGAACAGTGTTCCGTGTAGGTGTGTGTGCTTTATGTCTGAGCTAAGTGGCTTCGAAAGTAGGCAAATTGATCGAATGGTGGATGGTTCCATAACCAAGATAGCTGAAGTGTTTTGTGCTTCAAGTGGTACCATATCGAATATTTATACCGCGTACACAGGAACAGGAAAAACAGCGTCTGCTAAGTCACAACGCGGACGAAAGTATATGTTGAGCGATGGTGATAAATGGTCACTGAAGAGGGCTGTGACGCCAAATAAGAGGATGCTGCGAAATTCACTGCAGAACGGCCCGTCACACTCGCCTAAACTGTCAAAAACATGAAAGAACTCCATAAGCAAGGAAATGCAGGAGGATCTCGAATTCCGAAACCACTCGTCGGCAGTGAAAATGTCTGTAACAGTAAAACTGCAGAAGCCATAAAATCTAGACGATGGAGCAACGGAAGCAAGTAATTTGATTAGATGTGTCTTGTTGCACACCGTTTCAATTTATGCCCGAGTTTATACCCCAAGAGCGAAACACGGCGTAGGTTTGCGAGAATCCGGGCAGCCATACCATGGTAATTCATGGGGTCCATGGCTGTTCTCCAAGTTCGCATTACTGTCAAGGATTATGTGAGCAATTTGGCTGATCCTGTGCATCCCATGGTACAGAGTTTATTCGCTAATGACGATATGTTTCAAGACAATACGACCGGTATTCACGCACCTCCCATCGTACAGAGCTGATTTTTTAAGCACGAAGATGAATTGCGAATTTCCACTGACCCCCACAATCATCTCAATGGTTTAAGATTCCCTTGATGTTTATCCATTCCGAGACATTGTAAGGCTGTTTGAATAGAGACAGTTTTCCTATACGGTATTTGGCATGGTAACGTTTTGTGGTGTTCCAATATTTCTGTCCACCCCTTGTATATAAGAATCGTTACTCACTAAACTTCTGGTTGGGAAACAAACACACTACAAAACTCAGTTCTTTTTGTTTTTAAAACGTAAAAATAAAATTTGGCTACTAATAAGTGGTGGAAGAATGCATGAAGACAGATCCAGAACAAGAATCGGGATTAATTTGAGGAAAACAAGTGGATGGTTGGCCCAACCTGAGGAGTCATTTATCATTTCCCAACAAATAATTTTGTTTACTAAAATTCAACTTATGAATCAACTGACAGTTACCAAGATTCCTGCACAATAAATACAAATAGTTAAAAATTTTTAATTAAGAGTTTTGCATTACACATATAATTACAAATAGAACTCAAAAATGTCTACTGTGCAACACAATGGTGCCCCGACTACACAGAGTTAATTAATTAAATAAATCTGTGGCGGCAGTCTGTATCCGCTACTAGATCACAGCTTTGCACTAATCCCACAACAGGACTTAAATATAAGTTAAACAAACACTGAAATGCTTACGTCTCCACTGGTTATTCTGCTCTCGTATAGACAAGATACCGCCAAGCTGGCCAAAGGCTAACTAGATGTAAACCCAAGGCAACAGTAGTCCTCCACTGATTCCACAAGCCTCTTCCAAATAAATCACGTTCTCAGTTTGCCGAAACACTTTTATCACACGCCCACATGGTTCTTACAATAACAAAAAAATAGAGTGAATAACTTCCTAATCCGGGGACACCCCTGCCGTGGCACGATACCACAACAATAATAACAAACTACTCAACTTCGGGTTGGAACGAGAGATTCGCAGAACTGCGTTTGACCTACCAACACGTAGGCCTCGTGCGATGACAGGAATGCCGCCGAAGCAGAAGGAAAACGCTACCCGCCCCGGACCAGGAGAACAGCAATGCGTCAACCACTGCCGATACAAATCTGTCAACATATACCAAACAACAAACAGCAAAACAAGTTTGATTAAAATTGACAAACAGTAAAACTTACACGGGCAACTGAAAATACGACTATTAAAACTTGAATATGGGAGCGGCTCATAACATTGCAAGTTAACCTTCCAAGCAATGATACGAAGCAATGTACAAGATCATTTAAAAGAATAATTGCTTAATAATTCAAGCAAAATTTAAAAACTCAGGGTATATCTTTACTGGGGCCTCTTGGGGGGTTAATAGATACTGTAATCTGGATACACACCATATGGCAGATAGCGGGTTCAACTGTACACATAAATACCATAGGGTTCCTCAACAAGGAGCAACAGAGTGCGCAAATACAAGCACACACACACACACACACACACACACACACACACACACACACACACCTATACCCACACGTGCGCACATTAAGGCTGATCGCACAGAACTCTAGTTACAGGCCCAATTCAATAACCAGTACGAGGAAGGACTATGAGGTCTGCAACAAACAGAAATTACAGTCATTAGTATCAAATATTCAATAATAACAAACCATGAACCGTCTTCATAGATAATGTCAAACAAATACCAAGGAGGCCATTGGCTTCAGGACTCCGGGCAGTGTAATACGCCCTGCAGCTCGCGGCTGCTAACACGTTGTTCAGTACATCTCGGTGTATTTAGCACGTCACAATTGACTGATGCATGTCACAACCAGGCTACACGCGACGAGATTCGCTCCTAGATCACTCAGCTCGATCAGTGTTGCAGGAAAACTCGGACGCGTATAGCTCAATGGTCAACGGTATGAACTCGCTGCAATCGGCGGGACGCTGAGTATTCAGGTACACCAGTTCAGCATTGTGTCCGACACACCAGAGGGAACACACAATCCAGCAAAGATGATGCAATGTGCGTCACAGTAGATGGAACTCACGCACAAGTGACGCTAGTAGGATCACAAGCGTGCCCTCACAGAAGCCGCCACTGCTCAAAACGTGTCAGTTAAATTTAGATATTGTAAGAGAGCTTGCCGGGCACTGTCATAAAGTTTCGTCTATCACGGGGTAGTGAAACCTCTGCTTTGTTTCCGAGTGTCAGTATTCAGTATGACAATAACCTTCGCCCTGCCTAGAGGTAACCGCTTTGGAAGAGATTCTAATTACTTTTGGCTTTAATATTCGACAAATCTAGGAGGTTTCTAAATTATCATTACAATAAAATTTAATATGAATAGCGATTAAGAAATTCTGCCTTAAATATAAGACACAGAAGCTGCTCATGAAATTTTCATTTATACAGCTTTTTCAGATTATCCCTTTCCTGTCACCAATAATTCAGTGTTGAGGATAAGTAAATACGAACATTTAATAACAATCATCTACGGTTTATTCATGGTAGATCACATCTATATGAGTATTCTGCAATTCACTATTAAGTACCAGGAAGGGGGTTCATAGGACCAACAACGAGCTACTTCTCTACGGTTCCACTCTCGAAAGGCGAGCAGGCAAAACGAGCAAAATCTTCCTGCGCAGCTCTGATTTCTCTTACTTAATTATGATGATCATTTCTCCGTCTGTAGCGAGTAGAATATTTTCACAATCAGAGGAGAAATTCCATGATTGAAATTTCACAGGAAGATCGGATCGGTACGAAAAACGCCTTTGTTTTAATAATTGCCACCCAAATTCACGTATCACGTCCATGAGACTCTCACACTAACTGTATTTCGTGACAGTAATACACGAGCTGCCTTCTTTGAACCTTTTCGATTTCCTCCGTCAGTCTCACCTGATGCGGATCCGCCGCGCAGAGTGGCCGCATGGTTTGCAGCGTCATGTCACGGACTGCGCGGCCCCTCGCGCCGGAGGTTCGAGTCCTTCCTCGGGCATGGGTGTGTGTGTTGTTCGCAGCATAAGATAGCTGAAGTTAGTTTAAGTAGTGTGTAAGTCTACTGACCGATGACCTAAGCAGTTTGTTCCCTTCGGAATTCACACACATTTGAACATTTAGTGCGGATCCGTCACTGCACAGTAATACTCCAGAAAAGGACGCACAAGCATAGTGCAAGCAGTCTCTTTAGTAGAGCTGTAGTACGTTTTAAGCGTTCTGCCAGAAAGTCGAAGTCTTTTGTTTGGTTTCCCTAAAACACTATCTATTTTGTCGTTCCAAATGGCTCTGAGCACTATGGGACTTAACATCTGTGGTCATCAGTCCCCTAGAACTTAGAACTACTTAAACCTAACTAACCTAAGGACATCACACACATCCATGCCCGAGGCGGGATTCGAACCTGCGACCGTAGCAGCCGCGCGGTTTGTCGTTCCAATTTTAGTTATTCGTAATTGTAGTCCTTAAGTATTTAGTTGAATCTACAGCCTTTATTATAAGTGATTTATAGTACAACCGAGATTTAGCGGATTTATTTTAGTACTCACACGGAGGACTTCACACTTTTCGTTATTTAGGGTCGATTACCACTTTTCGCACCATGCAGGTATCTTGTCTAATCACTCTGCAATTGCTTCTGACTGACATTTGAGAAATTTACAGAGCGGTAAATGACAGTATCATCTGCAAACAGTGTAAGAGGGCTACTCACATAGTCTCCAAAGTTGTTTACGTAAATCAGGGACACCAGAGGACCTATAAGATTTCCTTGGGGACCGCCAGATGTTACTTCTGTTTTATTCGATGACTTTCCGTACTTATTACTAACAGTGACCTTTCAGAGAGGGAATCACGAATCCTGTGGTACAACTGAGGCGATACTCCATTGGATTAGTCGCTTGTCAGGAACGGTTTCAAAAGACTTCTGGAAATCTGAAAACTTTGATTCAATCTGTTGCACACAGTGGATAGCAATCGTAACGTTGTGAGATAAAAACTTAGTTGTGATTCACAAGAATGATATTTTTCAAATCCGTGTTGACTATTTCGTGAATAAATCGTTTTCTTCGAAGTAATTCACAATGTTCTAAAACAGTATATATTCCAAAATCCCACTGCAAAGCGACCTCAGTGATAGGGGCCTATAATTCAGCGGAGTACTCTTATCATCTTTCTTGAGTATTGGTGTGCTTTTTGCAACTTTCCAGCCTTTGGGTACGGATCTTTCGTGAAGCGAGTAGTTGTATATGATTGCTAAGTGAGGAGGAATTGTATCAGCATAGTCTGAAAGGAACCTGACCGCTTCACAACCTGGCCTGGAGGCATTACGTTTATTGAGTTAAGTTACTTTGCTACACTTACAATACTTACTTCTAAGTCAACTTACAATGCATTGCGCATAGCTACCTCGCGAAGATAAACTTAACTTTCGTCTTGAAATAATTCTAAGATATGTATTGTCTAATTAATTAAGTAAGCTGTGATGCTCAAGTAAGGTTTAGGTGAAATCAATCACAGAAGTGGTCTTCATAAAATTTTCTAACAGTCCGTCAGTGGAACGAGAATGACCACAGTGATGTTTAAATTACGCGCGGAAATGTCTCTGGATTCTAAGTCGACCAACTGTCAGATATATGGCTAACACTTAAAATGACTCGAAATAAAATAATATAATATAATACGTGGCAGCTTGTTGTTACTAACAGTGGTTTCCGTGTCAGTCTGTTTCACAGTAACGATGTCACAATTATTGATGGTCAGTTGTTGTCAACATTTACGATTCAAAGGACTTGAGAGAATGATAGAAAAAGCAGACGAATAAAAGAGTAGCGGCTTGCCCTGCTATCCATTGCCGCGAAGAGTAGAGCTGTAGATAACCCAAAGGGTTATTGACTGTTTCAGTTGTCGATATTCCTGCAGTAAGAGCCACTACGCACCCTTGTCGCAGCCTTGTGGATGTATCGAATTTCTCCCCAAATCTGCAAAGTGATAAATGCATCGAGAAGGTATGAAATGCAGAGAGGCACTGCCCCCGGGTAGTCAGAAGCATATGAATAACTCCAGTTATGAATGTCGCGACATGCGAGTTCCCGAACGTCGTTAACGCCACCATAAACACAGGACAGCGAGATTCAAAGGCCGTAAAGTATTCCCTCGCTTGGCCGTACGCCAGTAGGCGAGACACCTCACCGCTGCCGCCGCCCACCACCACCCTTTCCGATCATCCGACCGTCTTGTGTTAAGCTTATACGCTTGGTAACCAGTGCAGCAAGTGTACGTGGTTTGCAAGGGATGAAAGCACAGCGCATACACAGTCCTATAACGTGATTACATTTGCATGAAACGTAACGAAGCTATTATCGTTTTCAAAACGTAAAGAAAGAAAGAGTACAAGCTGAGCTAAATAGAGACTGCGTTCAATATGAAATTTTTTGTGTAATTGTGACAAGACACTATGTGAAAAGTAAAGTTACGTTATTGCAATTTATAAATTCAGAGAAACCGTTACATAGGAATGCAATACCGATTCGTCTTTAGTATGGAGGGAGGAAGGAAATTTCACTGTGTTTAACAAAATAACTACAAAAACGCCAGAGCTTTAGTTTTTGACGATACTGCACTTGTTTCTGTCGTCAGTAAATTGACATGATCGTACAACGAGGGAAATTTAAAAGCAATTTATAAAGCTGTAATTAGGGAAACCTCCTTTTGCTCCATGTTTTTAATTGGCTTCATACAGTTAAATATTAGTTCCTGTTGTGCTCCTCACACTGATTCTTCAATGACGTTTAACTTCTGGTTGGAACTGAGAATGATTTGGAATTACTAAAAATAAAACAGGTACAAATGTTGAAAAATAGAGGGAAAATCTTGCCAAATAATTAAACATCATATAAGTAAAGCATTGAAGTAATGTAACGTTTCATCGGTAAACGGCTGCAACATCCCGAGTTGCAATTAATGTGTTAAACGATGTTCTATAAAAGAATAACAGCGTTTTGTGTGTTTACGTCAGAAGCACGATACTTCGTGTGTTTAATGTGTGGGCAGTTGGCAAACTTAATGCCGCAAAAGCATTCTAATTATACTGTCTTTACTTAATGTGTGGAGTGGAATGGGCCCATAGGAAGTGAAGGAAGAAATATTTGCACAAACATTACAAAAATAAATGGCTGGTTTGTTGGACACAAAATGGTTCAAATGGCTCTGAACACTATGGGACTTAACATCTGTGGTCATCAGTCCCCTAGAACTTAGAACTACGTAAACGTAACTAACCTAAGGACAACACACACATCCATGCCCGAGGCAGGATTCGAACCTGCGACCGTAACGGTCACGCGGTTTCAGACTGAAGCGCCTACAACCGCACGGCCACACCGGCCGGCTGTTGGACACAAATTATGACATTTAGGATTAATTGAGTGCTCAGTGTGTGGAAGTGCACCGAAGGAAAAAAAATGCAGGAAACGGAAAAGGATGGAAAATTAAGAGTCCAGATTATTGCAGATACACAAAGAGAATGAGTGACTGTGGCATACTAGTCAAAAGATCAATGGCTTTCTGGGCAGTTGATAATTCCTCTGTCAGAGGTCTCATCGAGGAACATATTTCGTTGAAATGACCGTACGTGTTATTTCAAATTTTTTCATGTGTTTGTCTACTCTGTAGATGAATTTTTGACCTCAGTGTGTGCCTCCGATAGCTTACTCTGTTACATTCACCCACATTTACCCGGACCTGCCAATCGGCTCACCCGTTTCCTTTGACAGATTAATCCAGCGGGACATGCGAACCCGTCCCTCCCGTCGAAGCCTCCTTGCCTTCATTTTGTTGACAATGTTACGTGCCCGCATTATTTCTATCGGTTCTTGGTTTTCCCCCATGTCCAGTCATCAGTCAAACGGTAGGACAAAGGTATTTCTAATAATCTCTCATTCACGAGGGATCAGATCAAAACTGTAGTCGAGGTATGAAGCTATAGATGTCTCTTTGGTTTTATGAGTGAATTACGGTGAGTGCTGTCATAGTTATTTTGTGAAGGTCACGACAAGTTCCTCCCCCTACCCTTGATTATTTCGATTCTGTGGCAAAATTCTAATGAAGAATTCTTGGGTGGAACGCTAAGCTCTCACGATTTCTCTCTTTTCCTTAGATATTCTTCAACATTTTTTTTCAAAAATTAGTAATTACTTCTCTTATACGTTTGTGCGGCTCATGTAGCACGACTGGAACTATTGCTTTCTAATACATCTACATTTTAGTTTTACTGGAGCTAATAAAGGGCATCATATCCTGATGATGACGAAGTGACTTCCTCATTCATTACTAAAAGCTTATCACATCTTAATCATTTCTACTTTGTGTGGTTTATGAACCATGATTGTGAACACTAAACAGTGTCGTGTCCCCGAGTCGATCACTATGCCACTCCTCTGGGAAGAACCATCACTTTATCTTCTTAGTGCAATTTTCAAATATGATTTTTGTTGCGTCTTGGACTAGGAACCTCACAGTCTCCATCACCTCAGTTTAAGATGCTGTCAATGAAACAACACTGTGTACATAACCGTAATAAAATGCTGTAAGATAACGGTAATTACGGTAGATGTAAGAAATATGGATGGCGTAAATATGCACTGCATGCATATTGTTGCTTACTAGATATACAGGTATTACGAACAGGAAGCGAAATCTGTTAAATACACTCCTGGAAATGGAAAAAAGAACACATTGACACCGGTGTGTCAGACCCACCATACTTGCTCCGGACACTGGGAGAGGGCTGTACAAGCAATGATCACACGCACGGCACAGCGGACACACCAGGAACCGCGGTGTTGGCCGTCGAATGGCGCTAGCTGCGCAGCATTTGTGCACCGCCGCCGTCAGTGTCAGCCAGTTTGCCGTGGCATACGGAGCTCCATCGCAGTCTTTAACACTGGTAGCATGCCGCGACAGCGTGGACGTGAACCGTATGTGCCGTTGACGGACTTTGAGCGAGGGCGTATAGTGGGCATGCGGGAGGCCGGGTGGACGTACCGCCGAATTGCTCAACACGTGGGGCGTGAGGTCTCCACAGTACATCGATGTTGTCGCCAGTGGTCGGCGGAAGGTGCACGTGCCCGTCGACCTGGGACCGGACCGCAGCGACGCACGGATGCACGCCAAGACCGTAGGATCCTACGCAGTACCGTAGGGGACCGCACCGCCACTTCCCAGCAAATTAGGGACACTGTTGCTCCTGGGATATCGGCGAGGACCATTCGCAACCGTCTCCATGAAGCTGGGCTACGGTCCCGCACACCGTTAGGCCGTCTTCCGCTCACGCCCCAACATCGTGCAGCCCGCCTCCAATGGTGTCGCGACAGGCGTGAATGGAGGGACGAATGGAGACGTGTCGTCTTCAGCGATGAGAGTCGCTTCTGCCTTGGTGCCAATGATGGTCGTATGCGTGTTTGGCGCCGTGCAGGTGAGCGCCACAATCAGGACTGCATACGACCGAGGCACACAGGGCCAACACCCGGCATCATGGTGTGGGGAGCGATCTCCTACACTGGCCGTACACCACTGGTGATCGTCGAGGGGACACTGAATAGTGCACGGTACATCCAAACCGTCATCGAACCCATCGTTCTACCATTCCTAGACCGGCAAGGGAACTTGCTGTTCCAACAGGACAATGCACGTCCGCATGTATCCCGTGCCACCCAACGTGCTCTAGAAGGTGTAAGTCAACTACCCTGGCCAGCAAGATCTCCGGATCTGTCCCCCATTGAGCATGTTTGGGACTGGATGAAGCGTCGTCTCACGCGGTCTGCACGTCCAGCACGAACGCTGGTCCAACTGAGGCGCCAGGTGGAAATGGCATGGCAAGCCGTTCCACAGGACTACATCCAGCATCTCTACGACCGTCTCCATGGGAGAATAGCAGCCTGCATTGCTGCGAAAGGTGGATATACACTGTACTAGTGCCGACATTGTGCATGCTCTGTTGCCTGTGTCTATGTGCCTGTGGTTCTGTCAGTGTGATCATGTGATGTATCTGACCCCAGGAATGTGTCAATAAAGTTTCCCCTTCCTGGGACAATGAATTCACGGTGTTCTTGTTTCAATTTCCAGGAGTGTAGTTTCTGATTCACGTTATGTTCCATTCTGTGTGCAGAAACGTGAATATAATTATGTAACTTACGCACAGCATTTTCTGTGACTGTTGTGCGTGATCAACTACGAAAAGGTAGCTTTTATAACAACAGATAAAACTGCATTCAGTTATCACTATCCGTGGTGGGTGTTTGACATTTTCAGTAGGGGAAGGATCTCTGAATTTGAAAAACATAATCTTTTAACTAGAGAAGTTTTATTTGGTCATATCGCAGTAACTACTTATATAGACATATATCGTCTTCCTAGATGGCATTCCAAATAACAGAACAGGATTACTTCCCAAATTGAATACGGCTGTATTATATCTAACTCAGTCATTTACGCTGCTCTCAAGTTTAGAAGGGAACGCTAATAACAAACTCGTCAGGAAATATACCTACATAACTCAAAGTAATATATTTGAGAATGACAGAGTGGGAACTTGAAATTAACAGTTATTGAGTACATACCGACCTAATCAACTTAGTGCAAGTAATTAGTCTTTTGTGAGAACATGTTATTCAATAAGCAAGCTGAATTTGACAGCTCTAGGCAGGTAAATACAGCGTAACACATCTGAACTCTAACTCGCTTCCTTACTTGATGTGGGCAATTCCCTTAACGACTGAAGTACCCAGACACGACCCACGACCTGGAATAGCAACTTCTCTTCTGCCAGGGCCTCTCTCCCACTTCTAAGACGTCAAACAAGCATCGACCACGATAGACAAAGATCTAGGTTCGAGTCCTGGTCCGACACACTGTTTTAATCAGCAAGGTAGTTTCAAAATAGCAAAGTGAGTAATTCATTCTGGAAGTTGGCTTTCATTGAAAAACACTGCCTTAGTCCACAAATATCGCGAGATATACGAGGAAATTCTTACTAAAAAAGAAAAGTCCAAGTCAGAGGAGGATATGTGTAACTGATAGTTCATCTTTAGTTTATAATAAGTGAGTCTGCATGTATGAAAATAGAAATTTTGATTTATTTAAACCTGGTCTGATCAGGGTCAACAGGCCCTCTCTTACATTGGACCAGGGTTTCACACATATAATAAATACTTTTCTTACATTATAGTTTCGTAAGAAATAATAAGCTTAATTGGACAAACTGTATTAAAATTATTCGAGTGCCTCAATAGGCAATGTGAGTAAATAATACTGATTATGAACTAATAAAGTTAATACTCCATTATTTGTACAGCTGCAGTTCTTATCACTAATAGTGACTATGATAATAATAATAATAACAGTAATGAGAAGAATAACACTAATGATAGTGGCAGGTATAAAAAGAATTTGGGGGTGTAAAAGATAGATGTTTTCTGATATAGTGAGTTCCTGGGAGTCGTAAATGGCCGTATCGTTTGACTGCATTGACTTAGAAGCTTAAATGTTGTGCACCACCAGGAGATCGTAGGTCGTAGTAAGTGGCTTTATTTTCTTCTTGGTACCTCTACCTGTTCCTGAGAAAATGGGTCTCAACAGACAGACAGACAAATAGGCCAACAACTATTGGCAAAAAAATATTAATGTCTCATATAATTACAAATTAACAGGTTTCGAATTTTTTCGGTTATTTTCACTATGAAATCTTGATTCACGGTAAATTTCATGAGTCTAGGTCAAAGGGAAGCATCCTATACGTTTCGACGAGTGAGTTTGCGAACATCAAAGTGTGTGATATAAATGGCCGTATCTTTTGATTGTATTGACTTACAAGCGTAAATATTTTATACCGCCAGTAGACCGTAGATTTTAGTAGTTGATATAATTTTCAACTTTATACATGTACCGCTTCCTGAGAGAAAGGGGTTTTGACAGAAGGACAGACACAACAAAGTCATTCTATAACGGTTTAGTTTTCATCAATTGAGGTACGAAATAAAATGTTGACATCAACAATCTTTTTCTCTAAGTCCGTGATTGTGGAATTGTTCATAAACCAGGCATCTTCGTCCACACTGAAAGTTCGCTGTAGACGTCTGTACTAATAATAAATTTGTAAAACCGCCGTGTCTGTTTGTCTGTCTTTGAACATGCTAATTTTCAAAAATACTAGACGAATATTCATGGGGCTTTCGTAGGTAATTTCAGCGTAGCTTTGGGCGCATTTTAGGCTTTATTTCATGAAAATCGAATCAAAGACGAAAGATATCCACACATATTATAAAGATATATTTATGTATAAGTTTCACATCATCTATGAAACCACTGGATTGATGCCAAACAAACTTGGTGCGCTTAGTGTTTGGAAATAATAGCTGTGGAGATAAGAACCACCTGCATATTGAAGGTCTGAGGGTGTAGGTGAAAAATAGAAGTAGTCCACGACGTGCGCATACCCAGATTTTATTCATCCAGTATTTGAGAACGAGATCATTTAGTGACTTGCAACAGACTTTTCATATGATTTCAGACTTTTACAAAAATTTTTCTCGCTGTCGCCGTCGAGTTCAGAAAGTAAGGAATTATACGCCGATCACTTAACAGAGTGTCATTTGCATAGCTATGGCAACAAGATAGCCAATGATATTACAGAAAAGTAGATGTAGAGATAAAGTGCTCAGAACAACGGTGTGCAGAGTATCTGATCTTCCACGTTCTCCCCACTGTAGTGGACCTCCAGATGGACGAACAGCCGGACTGGCGTGGTAACATCTCTTCCATTCGGGGTAACGAGAACGATAGTTCAGTCCTTCAGTTGTTTGCCAGAGCTCTTACCTTGGCAGAAGGTCCAAAGGAACAGTCAGTACTCTTTGCTCCAAAGCTGCCAAAATTCATCCGATATCTTTTGCAGTGGTAGGCTGGTAGGTCTGTAAGTAGGCTGTTTAGGTTTTCTTATTGGTAACGCCACGTAACGCTCTGTATGAAAATCACTGGCAGTATAATCAATGGCTGTGCTGTGTGCAGTCTGTGGCTGCTTTGCATTGTTGTAATACTCGCCATTGTAGCGTTGAGCAGCTGGATGTGAACAGCGCATAGCGTTGGGCAGTTGGAGGTGAGCCGCCAGCAGTGGTGGATGTGGGGAGAGAGATGGCGGAGTTTTGAAATTTGTAATACTGGATATTATGAACTGCTATGTATATTATGATTTTTCAACACTATTAAGGTAAATACATTGTTTGTTCTCTACCAAAATCTTTCATTTGCTAACTATGCCTATCAGTAGTTAGTGCCTTCCGTAGTTTGATTCTTTTATTTAGCTGGCAGTAGTGGCGCTCGCTGTATTGCAGTAGTTCGAGTGACCAAGATTTTTGTGAGGTAAGCGATTTGTGAAACGCATAGGTTAATGTTAGTCTGGGCCATTCTTTTGTAGGGATTTCTGAAAGTCAGATTGCGTTGCGCTAAAAATATTGTGTGTCAGTTTAAGCACAGTCTTGTATAATTGTTCAAAGGGGACGTTTCATATGTCGACCCTTAGACGAGGATACCTCACTGGAATCTTCTGATTTTTTCTTGTAGTTTGTGTAATTAGTGTAGCTTTTGTTTATTGCTAGCGCGTAATTGTAGAGAAAATCTCCTTTGTAGTTGCAGTCTTTCATTGTTGTACAGTAAAACAGTTGTGGCATGCATGTAGATTTGCACCAAGTATTTCGCAGCTGCAATTAACTAGATATTATTTTCAGTGCTATGTTAATGTGTTCTCTTATTTTTGCTCTTCAAATTGTGCTTTTCTGTGTTATCGTGTGAAATATTGTGACAATAATGGCGTGTGAAAGACGTAACACTAGGCTCCAAAGTAAACTGAGAAATAATAGTGACGACGAGCGTAGCTTATCAGCACCACTGTGTAGTGAATTAACAGACATTCAAAGTAGTAATTTGGTAATTGTGCATAGGGAAATGGAGCGGGCGGCAAATAATGGTGTAGACGGTGAAACAGGTAGTGAACAGGGAAGCATTATCGATCGATCGGTCGGCAACAGCTCGCCTTAGGAATCCGAAATGACAGAACACAATATTGCAAATACTGTAGATTCAGGTTTTGGGTCCTCACCGTTTCCTCAAATGAGTCAAGACACATTTTTTGCTTGTCAAAATGTAAATGTTGCCGGTGAAAATGCACAGCCAAAAAGCATAGAGAAACAGATTCCAGACACTAATACATTATTATTGCAATTAATGCAACAAATGGAACAAAACCAGAGACAAACACGGCAAAAGCTTCAAAAGTTAGACTCACTGGAACAAACTCTCGAACAAACACGTGAAGATTTAACTGCTGAGTTACATAACATTGAATCGAAATGTCAAAAAGTCTGTAATGACGTAAAAACACGAATTTGTGAGCATTTCCAACCTATTTTTTCGCGTCATGAAAATGCATTACAGAATCACGAAGCAGCCATAAAAGAACTGCAAACTATTGTTCATGAAAATCATGAGACCTTGCAAACTAAAATTGACTCAGTTGCATATACCGATTCGGTTACGCAACTTGCAAAAACTCAGGAAAACTTAAAGGACACAGTAGATACTCTGAAAATTGGTTCAGAACAACACACTGAGGAAATGTGTTCACTATCGGAGAAAGTAGCTGAACTTTCGGATCAGTTCTTATCTACAAAGGTAGATGATGATCTGAATGACACAAGACCCATAGCCTTCACTGATACAGAAGAGTATGAACAAATTAGAAAATTCAAACAAAATCAAAGTCAAATCAATGCACAGTACAAAAGAGAAATCCGGGAACTACAAGATCAGTTGACGCAGGTAAAACAAGAATTACTTATTTCAGAGGACACTCGCGCTCCAGTACGGGAAGAGGGACATAGAAATACGGAACAACCACAAAATAATAACACAGGACACTTCGGAAATTATGAAAGAAATTGGCAAGGTCCACCGAATTTTGAAATGGAACTGCCAAAACGACGTAACAATGACCGATATGCGACTCGACGACATGATGATTTTGACTATAAACTGTTCATTACTACACGTAAATTTAAAGCATTTAAGAAATCTGGCAACGACATTCATCCACAAGCGTGGCTCCATCAATTCTCCCATTGTTTTCCTCCCAACTGGTCATTAGAGCACAGATTAGAATTTATGTGTGGTTATTTAGAGAATGAACCAGCTGTAAGAATGCGATCGGTCATTCACGATTGTCATAGTGAAGGAGAATTTTATCATGCCTTCCTCTCGGCATATTGGTCTCAAGCTACACAAGACCGAGTAAAACATAGCATCATAATGATGAAACATTTCGAACAATCTGAATTTTCCAGTCTTGTGAAATATTTTGAAGACATGTTGCACAAGAATCAGTACCTGTCAAACCCATACAGCCCCTCAGAACTCATCCGCATTTGCTTAATCAAATTACCTGAACATTTACGGCATATTATTTTGGCAGGACGTTGCAAAGACGACATTGAAGTTTTTCAGGGACTCTTACAAGAACTGGATATTGATACTGACAATCACGGAACGCGAAAACAGGAGCACAACAATTACAGGTCACATCTGTCACAATTCCGCGATGACAGAAATAGTAACTGGACGCGACAAGACTATGCTCACAACACAAATCGTGACCAAAACGACACCATCCGTATGACAACCGTTGGCAGAGTAGTAATAATTACAGGGAAAGATCACCTCTCCGCAGTAGTGACTATCACAGAGACAATCAGAGAAACAGACAATATGGGAACCAAAATAATTATTATCAAGGGAGACAGAATAACTTTAGATGCAACGGTCCAGCGTGCAGTTACGATTCAGGGAGAAATTCTCCACCACTTAACCGACAAGAAAGAAACTACAGGAACTACCGACATGACGACAGACGATGTGATCGTAACGACAGACCTGAATTGCACCAGAACTGGTGGGATTTAAACAGGGCAGGGCCTTCTCGGCAAGGTGAATTTGTAGAAGTTAGGTCTCCAAACCCCAATAACGACGCGCGCTAACAAAGAGACAATAGGCAATGACTCATACCGCTGGCAGCCACAAAACGTACGTATGACACTAACGACGCAGCTGCCGTAGCTAGTAGTTACGTAAAAATGGAAGACATTAGGGACATCTTACTCCAAGAACACGACGTAAAACATAACAACATTGCATATCCTGTGATTCACATTACAGTAAATGACGTAAAATTTACGGCAGTACTTGACTCTGGCAGTCCCATTTCAGTAATTAGTGAAACAGCCTTTAGCAAATGCAACAAATCGAACGATTGTCCCACACTTCCGTTACGTAAGATTAAATTACAAGGTGCAATCTTTGGAAAAAGTGTAGATGTGCGCCAACAAACCAACTTAGAATTCTTTTGTCAAAGCCACAGCTTCTCTATGAACTTTCTTATTGTTCCATTATTGTCGATGGAAATCATACTGGGAGTAGACTTTTTGAATGAATACAAAGCAATCTTAAGCTCTCACGATGCTGAAATAAGTTTAGAGAAAGAAGGTAAGTCAGTAGCTTTGAAATTTGAAGATTGGCTCTCAAACCATGACGAAGAAGTTAATCGGCTTTACCTCCTGTTAGACAACAGTTCGGAATTTTCGACGGAACTTGACGCTAATAATCACTCTGCAAGTACTGACAGGGATGATATCGACGGCATATTTGAAACTAATGAGTTAATTCAGAATAAAATTCAAACAATTGAGAATTGTAATGACACTGATAGGCAGGACCTTTTTGAGATTTTACAAGCACATTCCACAGTTTTTACTCACAAAACAGGAACAATCAAGGGATTTCAATACCAATTTCGTGTTCGTGAGCATACTAAATTTTGTGTTAGACCATACGTAATTCCAGCACATTATAGGGACCGTGTTAGAACAGAAATACAATCTATGCTTGACGAGGGCATTATTGAGCCTGCAGTAAGCTCATACAACAATCCGTTACATGTTGTTGAGAAGAAAAATGGATCGATCAGGCTTGTCTTAGATTCGAGACAAATCAATACCATCATCATTCCTGAAACAGACAGGCCGCAGACGATGGAAGAACTTCTTCAAAATTTTAATGGTGTAAAAGTGTAGTCTTCCATTGATCTCAGATCCAGCTTTTATCAGATCGAACTTCATCCAGAATGTAGAAAATACACAGCTTTTCTTTGTTCCGGCGTGTGTTATCAGTTTCGGAAACTTCCTTTTGGTTTGAACATTTCTTCGGCAGCATTCATTCGCAGGCTAAATTCCATATTACCTGAGTTCTTAAAACGTCACATCACCTTATATGTGGACGATATTCTGATAGCAGAAGCCTCATGGGAACAACACAATCGCATCCTCAACAGCGTGTTACATATTTTTGCAGAATCTGGAATTACAGTTAACTTGAAAAAGTCTGAATTCGGTAGGACAAAGGTGAAGTTCTTGGGACATATTATTTCTTCTGAAGGCATTTAGCCGGATCCTGAAAAGTTAGAAGCAATCAGAGCCATTCCAGTTCCATCCACAAAAAGACAAGTCCGCAGTTTTCTAGGTCTCGTAAATTTTTACCGTCGTTTTCTGAATATGCAAATTCTTATTACACCAAAACTTTGTTCTCTCACTGGAAAAAATACTATTTGGAACTGGGACGAACAATCACAGTTGGAATTCAATTCTTTGAAAGAATCGCTACTTAACGCGCTCATACTAGCTCATCCAGATCTGTCACAAGATTTCTGCCTTAGCACGGATTCTTCTAAAGTCGGTCTTGGTGCCCATTTATTTCAAGAAGCCATAGAAAATGACATTACTGTTCAGAAAACCATTGCTTTTGTTAGCCGAGTGCTAACAAAATCTGAAAAAATTTATACCGTTACTGAATTAGAAGCTTTAGCTATCGTTAGGGCATTTAACAAATTCCGTTTCTTTCTTTCTGGTAAGCACGTAAAAGCATACAGTGATCATCGTGCATTACAATTTCTTATGTCTTCAAAATTAAATCATGACAGGTTAAAACGTTGGGCATTGTCTCTGCAAGAATTCCGCTTCATAACAGTCTACATTCCCGGCAAGGAGAACATTGTTGCGGACGCGCTGTCACGCGCACCGGCTGTGCTTGAGAAAAGTAACACAGAAGGCAACATTGAGAAAAATTTCAGTATTCTTTACATTCAGAAAGTCGCCTTTGAAAACTTCATCACCACATCTTTAAAGGACATTGCTCATGAACAAGATAAAGATCCGATTTGGAAAGACATCAAAAGTAAATGGCATGAAAAGACACACACTCAGATTCGGCATTATTACCTGGTTAGAAACAACATACTCTTCAAACGCTGCACTGTTGATGACAAGCTATGGGTACTTTGCATTCCTGACGATTTTGTTAATAAGCTCATTTGGTAAATTCATTTCAGCTATGCACATTTTGGCTCACGAAAATGTTATCATATTCTTCGAACGACTTGTTATTTTAATAATATGGAAAAGAGAATTCGAAGAGTCTTGTCTATTTGTAAACTTTGTCAAAAGGCGAAACCATCTACTATCTCACATCGTGCTCCGTTGTTTCCTATCATTCCTTCTAAATTAAAAAATTTGCTGCTGTTGGTCTCTTGGGACCCCTTGTCAGAACATCGAATGGATTTTCGTACGTTCTAGTCGCTGTTGAACTTACTTCAAAATTTGTTTCTTTCACTCCGTTACGTAAAGCCACTGGACGGTCTGTATCTAACGACTTTGTTAAAAATTTCTTACGTGAAGTTGGCCACGTTGCTAAAGTCATCTCAGATAACGGACCGCAATTCAAATCTGCTGTTTGGTCACGCATGCTTCGGAATCATAAAATCAAACCTGTTTTTATTTCATTGTACTCACCACATTGTAACCCGTCTGAACGGATTATGAAAGAAATCAATAAGCTTTGCAGACTTTATTGTCACAGAAAGCACCAGCATTGGGACAGATATTTACACTTATTTCAAAACGTGCTGAATGAAATGCCTCATGATTCCACTGCTTTACCACCTACTCTTGTACTAAAGAATGAAGAACCACCGAATAGAATCAGAGAGCTTGTACCTTTCCCGAATACACGTAAACTTCGACACAAAGACGTAATTGATTTGGCTCTTAAAAATATAAAATCTGCAGCAAACAAAAGGAGAAAACTACATGTTAAAGCAAATGCAAAGAAATTATATATTGGTCAGAAAGTTTTCACTAAAGCTCATTCATTGTCACATAAGAAGAAACACTTGAGTCACAAATTCTTTCTAGTTTGCAATGGACCTTACAGAATCCGACGTATACCACATGATAATTGCGTTGAAGTTGAAATTCTGCGTACTAGGAAGAGTAATGGTTTACACCACATTTCACATGTAAAACCGTTTATTGAAAAATAATCTGCTTTTTAACTTTGTCTTTGCCATAAAACGTTTCGCTTCACATTTCTAGTATGCATTGTCACACTTAGAAACTGTTATCATGCAACTATGTTTTGAAGTTAACTATCCAGTCTAGAACCTAGGGTACATATTTAGACAGTAATTACCACTGCAATGTGATAGTGAACAGAGGACACAGTGTTACTGTGTGTGTACATTCTTGCTTGTTAGTTGCACGATCGCTTAACGACTATGAGGCTCACATACTTGGAACATATACCGGCACTGCTAATGAGATTTTCATGCAACATTTTGGTTTGCTTGAGAGTGGATTCTGGATTTGAGGTGCTTTCTGTGAAATGCCAGATGACACAGTGGTTGGTTTGTGTGACAGCTACACGATTTTATCACGACGCTGCTAATGAGTGACAATTTACAATGTTGCTTTTGCGGTGTGTCTGTTTTATATCTGCACAGTTTTTTCTGAATTCTTGTGTAAAGTGAGACATGTTTTAGTAGTAACTTTTGTGGTATAGCTACAATGAGACAGCCTCTTTCGTAGCACAACTATACATTACAGCACAGTACTTTCTACATCACAACAATAAGCGTAATAACTAAGATATCTATACGCAAAGCATTTCACTTCTGTTTATCATGTGGTAAGTACATTGACTTCTGCAGAACTTAGCTTTCGGAGGACAATAACTACGACACTTCCACAGAGATTATCTTACAGCAAGACGCACATTTAGCGCTACAGGACACGTATTTGAGTGATTAATTTTGTACTTAAATCATTTATTTTTAAAGATATTTGAAGTACAATGATACAAAGGTTTTCCGTAATACATTTCATTCCATTGCTGTGATCTATAACACCTGAGGGTATAATTACATTAATCCTCAGGGGGGTCCACGCTTACTTTGTGTACCATGTGTTTGGCAAGCACAAGGAGCCCTAGCTAATATGGTATTTGCTTATACAACTTTACACATCGGTACCATATTTCTCCAACACAGAATTACACAGCTACCTGATTATTTAACAGAGAAACAAACATTTTTTTTACTACATCAGTGACAGATGTTTACGCAATTACAGTGTTGGATTACCTCACACTTACGAAATTGTATTTTGTCTGTACTTTGTGAACTGTTCATATTTTTTCGGACCCATTGTGATATTAAGAGCTTTGAAAGATATATTTGGTATGGGATCACGATTTTTAAAGTACGTTTGAGGGAGATGACACTTTTGACATGAGCAGAGAATTTTTTTAGGTTTTGAAATTATTGGAGGAAACTATGACGATTTTGAGATTTGACTGAGGAGTTATGATGTTATTTTTAAGACGACGATGTGTATTATGCTGATGAGGTATGTTTATGATCAATAAGATGATGTTATGTATTTCTTATGATGAAATATTGAAGAAGTGTCGACGAATATGTGTATGTATAATAAGTTAAGGAGTAATGAATAGTGGTTAGGGACTCTGACTTGTGAAAAAGGATGTTGGAAACCGAGAATCGTACTTTAAGAGTTATGAAATGTGTGTATATGCGTGAATGTATCACTATGCTGGCGAAAATTTTTTGGACACTGTTATATTTACAGGATTTTGTTTCTACAGAATTGAAACGCAAATTCTCGACCTGTGAAATTTTTATATGAGACTGTCACTGTAGCAGAAACTGCTGTCGTAAATATTTCCGTAAGAAAGTTAAGTGACCACCTGCACGTAATGCTTCGTGGGCACCCAGCTGTGTCAGACGCCTTGAGAAAAAGCCATTAGTGTGTGCCCTTTCAGAGGCACAGGTAAAAAAAAAGGAGGCCATTATCCTCACTATTGACATTCCTTTGTAGAAAGCACCGTAAATACGACACCCTCAAACTTGAAAACATGATAACACTGTGGAGCTCTTAATTTATGAAATTTACTGCAATGCCTAATGAAATGATGAGAAATATTTTTATGTCTATACACCTGATTATGACTACTGTCTTTCTAGTTGAGAGAAATGCCATATGGCTTGCTTTATGTATTTATTTACTCATTTTGTTTAATATCTAGTTTCTAGCTGCCCTGCAGCATTGGTTAAAATAAAATTTTATAGATGTACTAATATAAATATTTTATGCCTACAGACCCAGTAAAGAATAACTTTGATGTACTTAAAAAAACGAAGGAGCACAAAAAGACATTTCCCTTCACAGGAATTGCATACAGAATTTTCTTTTCAAGTACTTGGTAATTTCTTTTGTAGAATAAATTGTGATGCATCACTCTAGTGTTAAGATGTGACATAGGTATTAAACATGCCATTTTTACTGTACTATTTTTTCTGCTTGAGCTTTGTCATGCTTAGGTATACGTTATAACATTTACTGCTGCTGTTTGCCAGGCATAGTGCTACTAAATTTCACTTTGTATTACTCTGTTAAGCCAGTTTTACTATGGATTTATTTTTCTTGTTTGCTGCGCATTGCCTTATATTAGTTGTAATATTGCATTTGTTTTGCTAATTTATGCTGCTTGCTTTGCCATTTCAATTTTTATCATTGCTGTTTGTGTTAATTGTTTTGTGCTGCTGCATTGCCTCGTTCCTTAGTTTAGCATCTGAACTCAGTAGATTTAAGTTAGCTTAAGATGGGGTAGGCTATATAAGAGAACGAGTTGTGATGAATTGGAAGAAATACATTGCGAAGCTATAAGAAAATGGTTTGGCCAAAAAAAGTATTTTGAAAGAGGATATGAGCAAAAAAGTAGGGTTTAGGGACAACAGGTTTAGGTAGGATTTTCTTGGAAATAAATGATGAGGTAAGAAAATGGAAAATAAATAATGAGGTAAGACATATGTGAACATATAAATACAGAAACCATGCTTGGATAGGATTTTTTTTGGTGGAAACAAATGTTGAAATAAGACGAAAGATCTATGGAATGAAGTTTTAGGTTGGACTGCAATACCAAATGTCACACTGAAAACAAACCCTGTCCTGTATTTTTGTGTTATTACACTATGTAAATTTGTGTTTTTGCTGTCTTAATGTGTTTAGCTAATAAGAGTTATGTTGTAGAATTTTTCTAATAATATGTTATTTACTTTGTAAAGATGTTTAAACATTATTTATTCTGTTTTGTTGCTCATATGTGAAGGTGATGTTTCGAAAGTTATTCTGATCTTTTATGTACGTACTCATGTCATAATTCCTGTAACACTGATGTATATGTTATTTCGATTCTTTTGTAAAGCTTGTACTACAAATGTTATCTGTATTGTTATGTTCTTTAATGATGTATTTTGTACCTTTGTAATTGTATTCTGACGTTATAAAATTGTAATTGACACCAGTTCATCATATTATTAACTTGTAAGTTCCATTTCACTGCACACGTTTCTGTTGTTCATAGTATATGGACAATATGTGAGAAGTAGGGACTGTCAGTGTTTGCATGTGTGTTAATAATTCAGCAAGGGACTGGATAACAGCATTACTGGTTCTAAGGACAATTCCAAAAACTTTGTGAGTGCACAAGCGGTGGTTATGGACTTGCTATATTATCCGCAAGACTCTTCAATGGTGATTGTGCACCTGCACAGTCACAACAGATGGCTGATGGCCATCTGTACGAGGACTACAGTGGGTCTGCATCTTTGATGACCCAGCAATACCATTATTTCTACAAGGACTACAGTGGGTCTACACCTTTGCAGACTCACCAGTATCATTATTTCTACAACTACTGCAGTGGGTCTGCACCTCTGGTGGCCCACCAATACCGTAATCTCTACCAGGACTACAGTGGGTCTACTCGGTGATGACCTACCTACCAATATTCTTCAAAACCTCGACTGACTCTGTTGTTGGTTTGCTCTGTTCTGGCCCATTACCTGTCTGCATATCAAGAGTCAGCACTGTCTTTCCGTTGGAAGGACAACACTACTTCTTCAAGACTGCATGGAAATCCACTACTTCAGTGTGCATTTTCTTTGACTGCTCAGACTTTGAGAAAAACACTGCAATTTTATTGTGATGAACGATGAGGACTGTCTTTATGGACGGTGAGAAAATTTTAGCTTTTGACCAACATTGTTTCAATAAGTGTGTGCATTTGATATCTTCGTTACTGTAATTATGAAAAATTTTTTCAAATCATTATTGGCCACTGCCCAAAACAATTTGTAAAATTTTTTGTGGGGAGCATGGGGGCTATGTAAGTAGGCTGTTTAGGTTTTCTTATTGGTAACGCCACGTAGCGCTCTGTATGAAAATCACTGGCTGTAAAATCAATGGCTGTGCTGTGTGCAGTCTGTGGCTGCTTTGCATTGTTGTAATAATCGCCGTTGTAGCGTTGGGTAGCTGGATGTGAACAGCGCATAGCGTTGGGCAGTTGGAGGTGAGCCGCCAGTAGTGGTGGATGTGGGGAGAGAGATGGTGGAGTTTTGAAATTTGTAATACTGGATATTATGAACTGCTATGTATATTATGATTTTTCAACACTATTAAGGTAAATACATTGTTTGTTCTCTATCAAAATCTTTCATTTGCTAACTATGCCTATCAGTAGTTAGTGCCTTCCGTAGTTTGAATCTTTTATTTAGCTGGCAGTAGTGGCGCTCGCTGTAATGCAGTAGTTCGAGTAACCAAGATTTTTGTGAGGTAAGCGATTTGTGAAACGCATAGGTTAATGTTAGTCAGGGTCATTCTTTTGTAGGAATTTCTGAAAGTCAGATTGCGTTGCGCAGAATATATTGTGTGTCAGTTTAAGCACAGTCTTGTATAATTTTTTTAAGGGGACGTTTCAAGTCTTACTCCCACGAGAATATGAGCTGGAGTAAGCACTTCGTTCTCAGTTTGTGTGATAGGTCCTGAACTTTGGGCAGCTTCTATGTTAATGAATACAGTTTACAGGCCTTCCTCATCCATGCTGCAGCGTTCCAGTAACTTGTAGAGGCACCTTTTAACTGAACCAATTATTCGCTCCCACCAAGCTGCTCGTGCTACTACAAACTTCTATGTGGCGCTCTGTTGTGTGCCAAAGTGGCGTGTCTTGTCAGTAGATACAGTGGTCCATATATCTGTTATCTCACGGTTAGCTGTATAGAAAGCTAGGCCTTACCACCATCCAGTGTATGGAATACCACACTCAATAATAACTGTTCTTGGAAGGCTAAGAAGAATCGGTCCGTTATTGAGTTGGTTGTCAGTTCGAAATGTACCGCTCTCGTTACAGCACAGGTGATTAACTGACTAAAACTTATTTATGGTGATGCTTGGTTTTGAATATATGGGGCAAACGAAATCAATTCCAGAAAATTCAAACGGCTTGTGAGGTTTCATTCTATCAGCTGGTAGTCGCGCTTCTATCTACCGGCCAGCGGTGTTATGTGGAATTTTACAGGGAAGGCTATTACGTAGGACCGCTCTGATCGTACGAACGGCGTATAGTATCTAGAAGGATTCTCTTAGTTGTAAAAGAACCACTCGTACTCCAAGATGGTATAGATTGATGTGCGTGGAGTCTACATGATCAGAGTTTGGTGAAGTGATGGTTTCCTTCTGTAAACATGGCATGACATTCTTCGTTAAAGGCCTCAACGTGTTCCAGGCGACCTAAGTGTAATAGCCGCGTGGAGGTTAACTGTCGCCGTAAGATGTTGTGGATGGTGCACTATCCTGTTATTCACCTTAATTTTCTAGTCAGTGTGTAAACTTGCTAATTATTTTCCCTTTAAATGGGGTGTGCCTGCCTTGATGTTATAAGTGACTGGTACATAACTAGTTCTTTAACGTGCTTAAGCGCATATTTACATTTATGGGAGAAATTAAATTGTGTTCGCCTGTTAAACTTTAACTAAAGTGCAGAAAACTGAATCAGGTGTTTATTATTGTTCTAGTGCTATTATCTGTCAAGTGTAACACGCGACATTTTCTTCGTCTGTTATCAAGTGTTACAATAAATGCAAATTGCAGTGAAGTGATGCTCTATTACAGTTGTTTCCTTGATTTCCTATCTCTGCATATAATATTTAATTGTTTGATATAAGATTAATTAAGCCTTTATTGAGATATTGGAGGGAGGTGCGCGTGTCTCAATCATTAGAAACTATTCATCATTTTGTGCCCACCTCTCTTTCTCGCTTGACCAATTGAGGTTTAATATTTTGATTTATCTTGACATATGTGGTCGCAGATGGATATTTCTGAAGCAATTTAAACTTTCGAAAGCATTGAGCCTAACATGAGCGTTCTTGCCTGCGCAGTTTTTCTTGAAACGCACAAATCTGCGAGGCGTGGACGTCAAAAAAGATTCGAATGCAACCACTGGTAGAAGCACAGTATCGGTAACTTGCACCCCTAGATTATCGGTTAAGTTTCGCAAATTAACTTGGATTGGCGGCCTGTACCCATAATACGAGGTATGGCTCGGTTTTCACGTGTGAGACCGATTATATACATACGTACCGTCTGCAGGAGCGACGTCATTATCCATTGATTAACAGGGACGCTGAGAGATTGTTGGCGGGAGGGGGAGGGAGGAGAACCAGATGGAAAGAGAAGGGGCACAGGAGATGGACAGAGAGAAGGGAAGAAAGAGCTGGAATAATAAAAGACTGGAATAAATACATATCTGGGCAACGCCGATTACTCAGTCTACAATTAATTTGAGTTATTGAACAGCTGGAAACTGATTGAACAAGTACTTTTATTACAAGCACTTTTATTACACGAAAACCTATCAGACTGTTCATGACCGCAGCTCGTGGTCGTGCGGTAGCATTCTCGCTTCCCGCGCCCGGGATCCCGGGTTCGATTCCCGGCGGGGTTAGGGATTTTCTCTGCCTCGTGATGACTGGGTGTTGTGTGATGTCCTTAGATTAGTTAGGTTTAAGTAATTCTAAGTGCTAGGGGATTGATGACTATAGATGTTAAGTCCCATAGTGCTCAGAGCCATTTTTGAAGACTGTTCATATTTTGGACAAGTATGGTATTACAGACTAGAACAATAATTTGGCCTCCATTACATTGTCTGTGTGCAGCTCTAACAGCAAGCGGTGAAGGATAACGCAGTAACGCGCTCATTTAACGCCTGTGTACCAACTTTACTGCATTCTATTGTTGTCCTATGTGGCGACCTGACAAAACAGATTTTATAAAAATTATCTATGCAAACTGTTTGGTTTTAAATACGTATCTTTTGTTCATCTGTCTTCCAAAGAAAACAGCTCTATAAACTAGTGCTGCCACAAAACTCCACCCAGTATCGCTACAGTTTAATTTTACGACACGATAACGCACGTTTTCAGTATCAACTCAGTTTTGCGGGTCTTGTCAAACAAGTAAGTAGAGAATTCAGAGAGAGTTCGGTTGGTATGTTATCTAATTATTGTTCCACACAGCCGGGCGGAGTGGCCGAGCGGTTCTAGGCACTACAGTCTGGAACCGCGCGACCGCTACGGTCGCAGGTTTGAATCCTGCCTCGGGCATGGATGCGTGTGATGTCCTTAGTTTAGTTAGGTTTAAGTAGTTCTAAGTTCTAGGGAACTGATGACCTCAGCAGTTAAGTCCCTAACTGCTCAGAGCCATTTGAACCATTTGTTCCACAAAAGGAAACCGTTAGCAAAATCTTGAATACTATTTACAGCCGCGCGGGATTAGCCGGGAGGTCAAAGGCGTTGCAGTCATGGACTGTGCGGCTGGTCCCTGCGGGAGGTTCGAGTCCTCCCTCGGGCATGGGTGTGTGTGTGTTTGTCCTTAGGATAATTTAGGTTAAGTAGTGTGTAAGCTTAGGTACTGATGACCTTAGCAGTTAAGTCCCATAAGATTTCACACATACACACTATTTACATCTCAGCTTAATTCAAGAATTCGACTTTTATCGGCAATGCGAAACAACACAAAAAAGCTCTAGTGCTGCGTAATGCTGGAAAATTACCGAAAACGTGGATTACTACACTGTCCAGTTACTTTAACGTGACCACCCGTCAAACGCATGAATAACCTTCTGCAGGTAGGACAGTGAGCTTCTTGAAGGTACTGAAAGGAATGTGGAGACATTCCGACTCTAGTGCCGTGCCCATTTGTGGCAGGTTTCTCGGATAAGGATTCATGGCGCTAACAGACCTATCAAGGTGCTCTTACTCATTCTCGGTAGGCTTTAAATCCGGGGAGATTCGGTGGCATGAGGAGTGCGATGAACACAGTCTGGTGTTCTTTTAATCACGCACGTACACTGCGAGCTGTGTGACGCATTGCACTGTGGACAATGACACTCCCTCCTCCGGCATGAACCCCTCCGACGGTGGTTGCAAGATGTTTGTTTACAGACGTTTCACGTCTTACGCGCAGCCGGCCATCTGGTGATTCATCTGAAAAGGCCATGTGTCGCCTCTCAGTAGACGTCCGCTGGCGGCACTGGCTGAAAATTTTAGCCTTCGCCGCCGATAAAGAGCAGTCAGCATGATGCATGAATCAGGCGCCAACTACGGAGGACCGTGTACAGATGAACGGTCGTCGAAGAGACACTTTTGGTAGCCTCTTGGCTCTCTCTGGGCGGTCAGTTGCTTGATAGTTGCACGTCAGTTGGTGATCACACGGCTCCGCAGCCGTCGTTCACCCCTTTCATCTATGGCCCATGTTGCAGCACAGTTTTTTCTGCTCCAGCTTTAGATTGCGCTATTTTGACACGCACGGTATGCTTTAACCACGGCGATACCCGAACAGTTTACAAACTTAGCCATTTTGGGAATTTTTTCACCCTTGCCCCGAAAGGCAACGATCTTGTACTTCTGGGCGTCAGATTTGGTGTCACCGCCAGACACCACACTTGCTAGGTGGTAGCCTTTAAATCGGCCGCGGTCCGTTAGTATACGTCGGACCCGCGTGTCGCCACTATCAGTGATTGCAGACCGAGCGCCGCCACACGGCAGGTCTAGTCTAGAGACTCCATAGCACTCGCCCCAGTTGTACAGCCGACTTTGCTAGCGATGGTTCACTGTCTACATACGCTCTCATTTGCAGAGACGACAGTTTAGCATAACCTTCAGCTACGTCATTTGCTACGACCTAGCAAGGCGCCATATTCAATAATTAGAATGAATTCTGACCAGAGAATATTGTTAATCATGTACCGTCAACAGCGACGTTCATCAATAATGGATTAAAGTTAAGTATCGAACTAGCTACGTCCGCTTTCAGAATTCTAAATCCTTGTCACGTTCCAGACCTCACATCAGTATAGTTCTTCCCTCCTAACGCTAGCCTGCGTGAGCTAAAACGCGTGCATTTCGGCCTCCTCTAGTAACACGGTGTTGGCTCTTCTGCCAACACTACATCAGACACATAATTCTGTTTCTACGTTTCGACAACTACTGCATTGTTTTCTGCGTCCGCGTCCGACTCCCCCTCCCCCACTCCTCACCCCCCCCCCCCCCCCCGCCCCCACACTCGACGTTTTGACCTGCCGTCCACTGCTACTGCTACGACTTGGCATTTAAGTGTGGTTATTGCACGTTGTCGTCGAACATAGGCATTAATCACATTATTGTGGCTGGAACGTGTGTATGTTCTGCTTTTGCTGAGATTTTTGTTCTGTCAGACAAGTTTGCACCTTACACACGTGTTTTAATTAGTTTTCTGAAATCCTGTTTTAATCATCAATGACGGACACTTATGCAAACAACTTTAAACTCTACTACAAAGACTATCAGTATGTGCTCACGTAAGCCGGCCGGAGTGGTCGAGCGGTTAAAGGCGCTACAGTCTGGAACCGCACGACCGCTACGGTCGCAGGTTCGAATCCTGCCTCGGGTATGGATGTGTGTGATGTCCTTAGTTTAGTTAGGTTTAAGTAGTTCTAAGTTCTAGGGGACTTATGACCACAGCAGTTGAGTCCCATAGTGCTCAGAGCCATTTGAACCATTTGAGTGCTCACGTACACATATGAGCTGAAACCTGGAAGCCACGGAAGGCAGGATTCGGTTACTGTTGATTCCGTTTTGCAATTACACAGATTTATTAAAAACGGTATTCCAGACTCAGCAGTAAATAAAGATATCACACGTTATTAATGAATGAATAAACAACTGTGTAATTAATAGTATTTTCAATGCGTTACAATTTACCAAATGAGCATAAAATACAGTTACAGCAAATAATGTTTTAAAAACAAGCCAATATGATCCCAATTGGAATTTTAAGGCAAGTAACCACAGTCACGGCTGAAGGACTTTAACGCCAAGAACGGCAATTATAAAAAAAAAATTTAACAAACATACTGTAAGACAGCAATGCAATATGAAGGATAATAATAATAATAATAATAAAAACAGGCAACTGATCACCAAACGGATGAGACAAAATGATGGTAAACTTGGCAGCACAACCATTTTAACTTGCTTTAGAGCCAAGAATGGCAATTACATAAAAAAATTTAAGAAATGCAATGAAACAGCAAATACAAAAGCAAAGATTAATTTGAAAGGACAAGCAACTGTGCGAGGAGCCGGGGCAAGCAGTGTATTTAACACTAAATTCTTCTAGAATCTACATATGTAAATGATGCTCTCAGCCCCCCCTAATCTAGCTCAAACTTTTGCTGTTGCACAAGGATTAAAAAAAATACGCGAACTGACTCTAATCAACCCTGCCAGTGGAGTAGAAGAGAGTTTGGCACCTGCAATAATTTAATTTGATAAATAAGTTAAATAAACGAAGGTTTCATTAACATAGTGAGGAATGATAGGGTTGCTCTACCGATTAACCTAATGAAAGTTCTGTCCAAAATAACAATATGATTTATTAAGACTAAACACAAAATAATAAACAAAAACACATGAAACATTTACAATACATCAAATTGGCTCAAATTGGATACTCATACAAACGCTGTGAATGTGAAGTTGTCCCTAAACTAGATTGTGAGGATTATGACGAAGTGGTATGTGCAGCCAATTCCTTGCAACTCAAATCTTAGAGAAAACACATAGCCAACCCAACATTAATTGCTGCTACCCAAGACAGAACAAAGTTAGAAAAAGACGAACAGGTGCGCTCTGCTGAGCTCTGATTATCACCTAGGAAAATCCCTGTCTGCCGGTGCTGCGGACATACCTTACCAAACTGTCTTCTTAACTGCCAGAACACGATCTGGCGTACTGGAGGCGATGGCTGGTTGCTTCGACGTCCTCGACCGAAAGGCGAGAGCCGACTACCCACAAGAGCACCCGTACAAAACCGAACACAGAACATTCCCGCCCCCACGACAGTGGCCGTGGTTAACCGTTCCAATCAGCAACTCGAAAACCGGCGGAAAATTCCACTCCATTGCCGGAGCACTACCATTCCACCAATGGTGATTCTTGGCGCCAATTTCTGCGCTGATTTTGCTACGTCACGGAGCTATGCCCTGAGCAAGCCAATCACAGTTACTATTTTGCAGAAAGCGCGGGAATTTTCCCGCCACAACTGCCTGGGTACACAAGTCATTTCCACGCCTCGCTGGTAGCCCGCCAGAAAGTGTTTTCGCTAAGTTTCTGCGAAGTAACGGAACCTCTAGCCGAGCCGCTACTTCAGGCCACTGCGGGCGTGCCTCTTGACAATGTCGGCGTCTGGAAAGCATTCACTCGACTCTCTCACACCCGTCAGCTTACCCTTTCAAAGTCAAAAGTGCCTGCCTGTCACCGGACCACCCGGGTGACGAGAGACGCTGCGTGGGAAGTCCGCATGTGAAGGAATAGCAACTTTTCACTGCATGCAATTAGAGAGGAAAATCGTAAGATAGAAATATGAGAGGGGACTCATGCCACATGTCAACTGATCACCAAACAGGTGAGACAAAATACATACACTAACCCCCAGGGCAGGTAACTGGGGCGTTATCGGTCACGAGGCAGGAAAAAATACCGCTGGTTGAAGTTAACAAATGGTAACAAACTGAACGCAATAAAGCGTAATTAGAAGTTCATGGAAGCTCAGCAGATCCAGCTTACCTAAGCACTCCACTTGCTCGGCAACACTACGAGACCGGCCGGAGTGGCCGTGCGGTTCTAGGCGCTACAGTCTGGAGCCGAGCAACCGCTACAGTCGCAGGTTCGAATCCTGCCTTCGGCATGGATGTGTGTGATGTCCTTAGGTTAGTTAGGTTTAATTACTTCTAAGTTCTAGGCGACTAATGACCTCAGAAGTTAAGTCACATAGTGCTCAGAGCCATTTGAACCATTTTTCGAACACTATGAGCAGCAACACGAACCCAAGTCACTGTAGAATCGCATGATCTCACAATGGTGGAGGTTTCTCTACTTTAATCCAAATGTACTCCAGTTAAGAGTTGCAGGATCCGGTTTACGACAAGGTCGTGCACCCTCGTGACCACAGGCTTTCGATCCGGCAGTCCATGTGTACAGCCAGTCCCGGCGAATCCTCACAGTGTTCGGACATGGCTGCTGGTGAGTCCTCACTTGAACTGCACACTGACACGACTCGGAAGTACCACGACGTCGCCCCAGTGATAGGGCCACAGTTACTACATATCGATAACCGCCGCTGCTGCCACTAGCGGACGGCAACGCTTGCGAAATCAAGTACCGCCATTCAACACGTACACTTATGAGCTGAACCATTATGATCACTGCTCACCGCGACGGTGGATGTTGCCTGGTGACACAGCCGGCACGTGACGCGGTAACAAAGGGGTATTAGCGGAGCAGACACGGACGGGGATCACCCAAGCGAAGATATGGGAAATCCATTGGGAAAAGCTACTTTGTCAAACGGTAGATTATTATTATGCAGAGGCTGTGAGCGAGTATCTCGAAAGCAGCGAATGTTCAAGTGCTAATGTCATGAACATCTATGGAAAGAGGCAGAAAGACAGTGAAACCATATAACTGCTCTTCTTGATGATTTGGTTTGATTTGTACTTGGCCTCGGCTAAAACCCGGCGACAGACGGTAGAGTGTTGAGATCGTTATAAAGTTACGAAGACGACGTTACACAAAATAACAGTGCTGAACCGAAATGTCGACGTGCGTGAGATATTTACTTCACCAAGAATCGTAATTAATCGTTCGTAATCGATGTTTAACTGATTAATGATGAAATATTAATGATAAAACCAATACAGTCACATCCACAACAAATTCCCTACAAGCTGGTCGTAATTTCAAGTACCTAAGAAATCGTAACAGTGGGCTTGTCATTTGAGTCAAAGATTCTACACAAGCGCCGAGCGCTACAGTCAAATATTATCGCTGCGCGTAGTTATTACTCGGGAGTTTCATGTCAATAATTTGATAGAATTTTAAATCACAAATGCACGACTTGGCACGAGACGGCGTTTCATTGCACAATATCAGTCACTTCCTAACCGAGACTTGAGAAGAAAACTTTCCCAGGTGTTGGGGGGATTTAAATTATATGCTTCGGACCTATCACTGAAATTCCATAAACCACTGGCTATTATGAATGAAAATTGTCTATCAGTGTTCGTTGCCTAAATCACTGTCTAAGTAATGTTTAGTTCAATTGTCTATTTAAAAGTTCACTTTATTCTAGTAGAGAAAAGTCCTCCGTTCGAATTCTAATGTCGTGATATTTGAAGTCAGAAGTTCGTATTACTGCTTCATAATAGATCGCAATTAGTCAATCTCAAAAACAATCTAAGCGCGCCTACATGTACGAGCATTCAGATATATGACCTGCTTCGGCAAACTCTCGTAACGTAGTGACAATGCAGACTAGCTATTAAGCAGGTGGTCATAATGTTTTGAATCATCGTTGTATACTTTGTTTATTGGCTGTAGCCGTTTCGACCGTTCAGTCATTTTCAATAGCACGTAATGCTTCTTATCCTATGTCTGCGTCAGAGCGTAATTATGACCATCTCTTGAAGACTGCTACTACTGTTCTCCAACAATTTAAATTTCCACAATGCTTGTACTGACTAAGACAATATTTCATACTGAAGTTAATGGTCCATAGTAGCTACGCATTCGCAGTTACCTAGCAAACGTTCGTTTGCGGCCCCTTGTTCACTAGACTGCTTTCGCCTCTCATATCATATGCTATCATCCGTCTCAGTTTTCGCTATTAATTATGACTAGCCATGTACCTATTGCCAGACAAAAATGACACTAAGATGGTTTAGTGTAATCTATCGTTCGCGGGCACAAAGGGAAATCTAAAGTACCTCATTCTGTTTTGTCCACCGAGGCACATAAGTTGTATTACGCAATAACTAATGGTGCTTTGCTTAAATTTAAAAAAGCGATGAAAAAAGCATCAGGCGCTACTGCGTTATAAAAATGAGAGTTGGTCTTCTACCCCATTTAATTTTCGTTAACGGCGATAAAATTGATTTCTTGTATTTACTTATTAATTTCAATTTGGGCTCGTGAAAATATTTTCACACCTGAAAATATCATCCAGTGTCCCATTAGCTTGCCTGGCGGCTGGATTAGCGAATAACAACGGGCGACGTGTTTTGAAAGTACGATATATGTCAGGTGCGATATAGGCGGCGGGGAATAATTGAACTGTTGTTCCGGAAACTCTGTTGTTTTCAAAGTGTTGTAATGTATTCAGTAAATCAGCAGGCGGAAGGGATTTACATTTAATTTGTTGGAGCGCTCTGGATCTCCTGCGTGCTCCCTTAAACTGACAGTAGTAACGGATAGCCAACAAAGAGGGCAAATTTACGGCCTATTGAAACGGTTATCAGGTAGTTTTAAGCGGAAAATTCCATTAGCGGAGATCCGTGCGTTCCACGGGGATGTATGCATTAGGGAACGTTGAGCGGCGAGGTGTATTCCCGGCACGGAAGAACCTTCCACAAGCATTATACGGCTCGAGCCCGGCAGCCTTTATGGAGGTGCTCTGGCATCGATTGGCTTACAAATGCCACGCTTTCACATTCAGACTCGAAGCTATGTCATTTATCCGCAACATACATATTTTCTGTTGCTTACTATAATAATAACAATACAAATATGAAACTGAATGAGAGCAGATATATAATATTCAACTTTGTTTTACTGTGACAGGTATCAGGAATATCTTTTAATTACCTAAATGAAAAGTATTCCGAGCTTGAACAAATACATAACAAAACACAAGGGGCAGTCAAATGAAAACGAAATGATGGAAAAATAGTACGTAAACTATTTGCCAGTTCTAAAGTAACCGCCGTAACTGTTAATCCACTTATAACGCTGTGAGCGAGATAATGTCTCCTTGGAAAAATGTTTTCGGTTGCCTCTATATCCATGATTGTTTCCAGGACTGCAGTTGCTCGTCCTAAGCAAATCGACGGCCAAGAAAGTGTTCTTCGAGAGCTCCAAAAATATGGAAATCCTTGAAGAGAGATTGGGACTGCATGGAGAATTCTTAAGGGCTTGCCAGCGAAACTTCTGCAGCGTGAACGAAACAATCTTTACAATGTGTTGGACCGCTCTTTTGACTGCCTCCTACATTATGTTCAGCCTCGCATTTGTCTAGGTGGCTCCATGCTTATGTCCATCCCTGTACCCTTATTCAAAACTTTTCTGGCAGTTTCACTGGGTAGCCCTTAAACAGCAATCGTACTGTGCCCATGTCACCCAATGCGATTTCCATATGTTTGGAGCCCTGAAGACAGAAATTCGTGGCCTTCGGTTTGCTTCGGACGAACAGCAGCATGTCTGGGTACAATTGTGCTTCCGCAGGAGACCGCACACATTTTTCCATGAAGCCATCGACCGTCTTGTCTCACTTTGGGGTAACTCCATTGACGGTTACGCCGATTACTTCTGAAATAATAACAGTGTACTTACGTTTTTTCACCTTTCTTATTTTCATTTGCCTGCCGCATACAACGTAAGTGAAAGTCAGAACACTCCGCTGAGCATAAAAATTTTAGCATTATGAAGACGACTTGCAACAAATTGTGAACTGGCATGGAGCGTATTACATGCTTGGATATGTAAGTGAATAGTAATAGCCCTTCATCGTAATTTAGGTAGAAGAAATACCATCTACAATATGTACGTTACGCAGCGTGTTCCTAATTCAGATATCAATTGTAATGTTTCCCGAATGAATTTTCACTCTGCAGCCGGAGTGAGTGCTAATATGGAACCTCCTGGCAGATTGAAACCGTTTGCCGGACCGAGACTTGAACTCGAGACCATTGCATTTCATGGAGATGTGGTCTACCAGCTGAGCCACCTAAGCATGCCTTATGATCGGTCGTCACAGTTTTACAGTGCAGCACTTGCCCGCAGAGGGCATAGGTCACAAGTTTAAGTCAGGGTCCGGCACATAGCTTTAATCTGTCAGGAAGATTCATTTCAGCACACTCCGCTGAAGAGTAAAAATGTCATTATGGAAACATGCCCCAGGCTGTGGCTAGACCATGCCTCCAAAATATTCTTTCTTCCAGTAGTGCTAGTCCTGTAAGATTCGCAGGAGAGCTTATGTGAAGTTTGAAAGATAGGAGATAAGGAAGTGGCTGTAGTAAAATTTTGACGACAGGTGATTGGGTAATTTATTTGGTCGAGCACTAGCTAGCGAAAGACAAAGGTCCCGAGTTCGTGTCTCAATCTGGCACAGTGTAATGTGCTAGGAAGTTTCAGTTTTAATGTTAGATGGATATCAAAACATTGTGTTATGCGTCGTGTAAAATTAGAAGCATCTATCAACGCACATCTGTGTTCGACATCGCCTGGATCATTACCTGTTGAGACTTCAAATTGTTGTTGCTCGTGTTGGCGGGGATACCATCACTGGATGCAGGAGCGCCATACGTAACGCCGTGCAGGATTTCAGCATTCCAGAACTCCTAGAGCGCGAACGGACAGTCATTTCTCTCGCTTTGCTTTGCAGGATCATACTGTCACAGTTTGAATCAGGAAATGGGATTGTTTCAGTAAGGCAAGTGCTGACACGGACAGAGTGATGACACCTGCCAGAACGGCGAGCATTGTTGCTGCAGAAGAGAGAGGCGCACCCACAGTACAGCGCCTATCGACAACACTGGACACACGAGCGACGTCAGGCCGTCTTTTCTCACTAAGACAAATAACATAGCAAGGGACACATCTGTGTATGGACGTTCCGAAGACAATGAACGTTCTCTGATTACATTTACGATCGTCATACGGGCCTTGCATAAGCGGTGCTACTGGGTAAACAAAACGAGCTCATATGGTTCACAGAACCAGTAATGTGGATAAAAATCGTTACACCTACGACATGTTAAGGATGTCTGCTGAGCCCTCGACACAGAGGGTGTCTAACTCTGCCCTGATGGGCAAGTTCTGACGATTTGCCATCCATTGAACATATCTCGTCACAGATTGCCAAAGGGACAGGCTCGACGCGTTTCGCCAGCCAATACGATTGAGAAACACTGGCATAAAAGCGAAGCAGCGTGGAAAGATATACTGTTCGTCCAAACTCATTTCAGTCTTTTAAGTTAAGAGCCACCGTTTACGTTAAAGCTCAGTGCCAATCAATCTAGCAACTTAATAGTTCCTCATACGACACACCATTCACAAAGTGAGTAAAATTTCTTTATTTGGTGTCCTCCTCGTTTTGCAATTTTAATGGTCAGCAGTGTACCTGTGCCCACTGCAATCAGTTCTACTTACACTCTCCAGTCGCATTAAAGTGACCACTTGTCAAAAATGTGAATAACCACGTTTCGCAGTGCGGACCCTACAAGTCGAGGAGGAAGAGAGTCAGTGAGGTCCTGGAAGATACCGACAGGGACGTGAAGCCTTGGCCAGCTGCACTAGGTTTCTCAGTTGAGGATCCATGGCACTAACAGCCAAATGGAGGTGGTCGCATATGTTCGCGATTTGGTTTGAAACCGGGAGTTTGGTGGCCAGGGGATTACGTAAACTCAACATGATGCTCTTTACACCATTCACATACATTGCGAACTGTGCGACAGTTTGCATTGTTCTACCAGCAGATGTCACTGTCCTGTGGAAACATTAACCGTAAATAGAGGTGGACAAGGGACCCAGGCGTAGATCGTAACATGTGATGATCCATTGTGCCTTCCACAATGACGAGATCACCCAAGGAATACCTTTCAGTCAGAACCCTTTCCGAAGATAGTTGCTTTCAGAAGTTTCAAGCCGTACACGAAAATGGCCATCTTTCCGACGGAGCATAAAATGTGATTCACCTGAAAAGGCTCCTGACACTACTCAGTGCATGTGCAGTTGCGGCACTGGTGTGCAGATTCCAGCCTTCATCGCCGAGGAACGGCAGTCGGCACGGGTGCATGAATCAGGCACCCATACGCAGCAAGTTTCGCTGAATGATCGTTAAGGAGAGACCGCTAATACCCCCTTGGTTTATCGTGACGGTCAGTTGCATCCATTCGCCTGTAAACATCTCCGCAGCCGTCCTTCACCCATGTCACCTATGGCCTGTAGTGCACCACAGTTGCTTTGGCACTGTAGTTGCGTTGATGTGACTGGACCGTGTACAGCGAACTGCTTCTATTTATTCCGTTACGGCTGTGCAATTTGGGTTTTGTGTGACTCGCACTCAACATAATCTTAGTAGTGCTGCAGCTCCCCTGCTAATACTAAGCACAGACAGTCCTCTAATGGAGGAATGTGAGGAGCACCTGAGCTGTGTAACGATTACTTTCATCTTGTCTCCATTTCAGTTGTGCTTCAGATATCCCCTTAAAAGTATCAGTTTTATAATGGCTGAATCTGTTTAAAATTTAATCAAGAAACTGTTTATTAAAACCAAACTGCCTTCAGTCCCCTTTCTGTTGCTCCAAATAACGCTATAGAATTTTATAAGTTTATCCTCTTTGTAACTGCTAGGGGTGGTTTATGAAAGAATATTTCCACCAATGACATAAGGAAATGATTGCTGCTCAGTAATCTCTGTTGTAGTCAGCTCCAGCCAAACCTTTCAATTTCTCATGCACATGTGTGCGAAGGCTCAATCTTATCTATAGTGCTGAGTGTCTCGGTCCTTTTACCATTCAAATAATTTCAAATTTAGATTTAGTCAACCACCAAGCATGCATAGTAGAATAAATTTAAGCGTTTTCCCTCTTTCTGAATTAATCTTGGTGCTTCTAACAGATTTTGATCCACTGAATAATCCGGCGCCAGAAGTACATCCTCACGCATGGTTTATGACAAAGAAATAACCAAGTTTCTCTCTACTTTATACAGGGTCCGAGAGAAAATGTTGGGCGAAGGTTCCTAACGACGCCAAGCACCTTCTATAATTGATTATTCCCCTGAAGGTTGGCAGGACGTTAGAAATCTGTAGATTTCCTATGAAATTTGTGTTGTCTATAAGCCAGTCGTTCCTCCGCACGAAAGAAAGGTAGACCGAGCCTATAAAATACTTTTCTCCGGTATGAGACAGGTTATCTTGTTAAAAATCACACTACCACTTTGCTGGGGTAGTTAGTATGAAAATGAAACACCGTGCTAGTTCGAGGAAATCTCGTTTTCCCAGTGCCAATGAACTCAATAAAACAATGCGTAGCGTCGATGGGAAGCATTAGCAAATTTGTCTGCATCTGTATGTACTTCAATACTCTATAATTCGCAATCAAGTTTTCGGCAGAGGGTTCATCGAACAACCTGTAAGATACTTCTCTGCCGTTCCACTCTCTGAACAGCCCGCGAGAAAAATCAAGACTTAAATATTTCCTTGCGAACTCTGATTTCTCTTACTTCATTATGATAATAATTTTCCCTTTATAGGTGGGCGTCAAAAGAGATGATTGAGGAGAAATTTGGTGATTGAAATTTTATGAGAAGGTCCTACAACAGCGAAAAACGTTTTTGTTATAATGACTACCACCCCGATTCGTATATCATATCTGTGGCGCTCTCTTCCCTGATTCGAGATAATACGAAACGAGTTGCCCTTATTTGAACCTTTTTAATGTCCTCCGTCAATCCTGTCTGATGTTGATTCTATACTGCACAGAACTACTCCATAAGCGGCTGGACAAGCGTGGTGTAAGCAGTCTCTTTAGTAGATCTGTTACAATTTCCGAGTGCTCTGCCAATAAGTCTTTGGTTTCCATTTCACCACAACATTGACTATGTGATCGTTCCAATTTAAGTTACTCCTTATTGTGATCCCTAAGTATTTTGTTGAATTTACAGTTTTCAGATACGTGTGATTTATCGTGTGATTGAAATTTAGCTTATTCTTTGTAGATATCATGTGGATGACTTCACAGTTTTCATGATTTAGAGGCATTTGCCACTTTTGGCACCATACAGATATATTGTCTAGATGAATTTCCAGTATGTTTTAATCATCTGATGACTTTACATGACGGTAAATGAGAGCATCATCTGCAAACAATTTAAAAGGACTGCTCTGATTGTCCCCTAAATTGTTTACGCAAATCAGGAACAACAGAAGGGTGTGTAATGCTTCCTTCAGGTACACAGATATTGATTCTATTTTATTCGATGACTTTCCGTCAGTTATTACGAACTGTGAGCTTCCTGACAGAAAAAGACGAATCCAGTCATACAATTGAGACGATACGCCATAGACAAACAATTTAATTAGAAGTCGCCTGTGAGGGACGGTGTCAAAAGCCTTCTGTAAATGTGGAATCGTTACTTAGCGTGAGTAAAGAACTTGCTGTGTTACACAAGAGTAATATTTTCTCGATCTACACTGATGTCCAAAATTAAAGCAACAGACCGCTATTTCCCCGTCCTATGTTTCATACACGATATGATCATACAAACAGTCAACAGATGTCCAGACGACTGTGCTCTGCATGAAAGATGGCATGCCGGTCATCGGACAACCACACAACGATGGCATCAGAGCACCTCTCAAAAGGGGGGTTGTGTTTTCCGGGTAGTCCCACATCCACAGTAGCCGTGTATACAGTCACAACCGATGCACCATGGCATAGAGAAGACGTCAACCAGACTCTCTGTGGTGGAGGGGCACAGGAAGAATGGAAGCAGGACAGTCGCAAACTGTTAAAGGCCTGATGGCTTGATGTGAATCATTTTGTTGTGGCAGTTTATAGAGACAGAAACTGTACCTCAGTGAACAGTACAGGGCCGGCAGTGTGTGATATCAGAGATAGAGGACCGTTCTTGGCTGTAAGGGCACGACGAGGTACAGAGGTACAGAGTGCTTCGGTAGGGTGGCCTATGTTGTCAGAGATCTGCTGCATGTGTACCTCTGACGCGTTGTTACAAAAGAGAAGGTCTAGAGCGGAGTGGTCAACATGTCATCTAGATGGTCGAACAGTGGGCCAATGTTCTTCTCACACATGAGTCCCGATTTGATCTGGGAAGTGATTCTCGACGAGTTCGCATCTGGAGTGAACGTGGAACACGATTTCGGGATCCAAACATTGTGGTAATAGACCGATATCGAGGAGGATCGCTAATGTTGTGTGGAGGAATTATGTTGACCAGTCGAATACCTCTCCATGAAATATATGGGTGAATCAGTAAGGCTTACCTGCTGTCAGGTATCAAGATCTTGGGATCTCATTTAAGATTGTTGCGAGGAACTGTGGGTCCAGACTTCGTACTGATGGACAATAGCGTTCGAGTTCATAGGGCACAGGTGGTTGAGATTTCACTGGAAACGGAAAATATCACGCATGACATGATCTGCTCGCTTTCCCTATTTGAATCCTATAGAGCATATTTGGGAAGCGCTAGGGAGACGCTTTGCATCACATCACCATTGACCAACCATTCTTCAAGGCATGCGAGCAGCTCTGCAAGAAGAACGGGAGTTATTCCCTCAACATGAGACTGATGACATGATTTGCACCATGCCCCGTCGTTGTCAGGCCTATGTTGCTGCCGGAGGTGGTCACATCCCATTCTGAGCACATTAACCAGTTGTCAGAATGTGTGAGCAAATCAGACAAGTTGGAAGAAAAGAAGAACATGAGTATCAACTGCTTCGTATGTTGCAGTAATTACGTTTTGGAATCTTTACGTTGTTTCCACTTTACTATCACCTGTTTATACTGTTTTGTGGCAAAATAAACATAAAAATTGCAAAATTTCTGTTTGTTGCTTTAATATTGGACATCAGTGTATGTTGGCTCTTTGTCAATAAATCGTTTTCTTCGAGGTAATTCATAATGCTCGAGCGTAGTATATATTCCAAAATACTACTGTAGGTCGACATTAGTGAGACGCGTCTGTAATTCAGCGGGTAGTTTCCATTTCATTTCTTGGGTATTGGTGTCACTTGTGGAACTTTCCAGTCTTTGGGTATGCATCTTTCATTGAGCGAGGGGTTGTGTATGATAGCTAAGTATGGAGCTATTGTACGGGTATACCCTGAAAGATAGCTGACTGCTGTAAATCTGGACAAGAATTCTTGCTTTTCTTAAGTGTTTTGAGCTGCTTCGCTGCACCGAGGGATCTGCTTCTAAGTTACTCATGGTAGTTGCTCTTGATTCAATTCTGGAGTATTTACTTCGCCTTCTTTCGTGCAGGAAATTCGGAAAAATGTTTTTAATGACTCTACTTAATGGTTTCTGTTATCAGTCGCATCGCCATTGTTATCGCCCAGTGAAGGTAGTGATTTTGTCTTGCCACTTGTGTACTTGACATACAAGTAGAATCTCTTTAAGTTTTCTGCCAGATTTCCGGACATAGTTTTGCTCTACTACTGAAAGCAGCTCGAATTGAAGTTCGCGCCTAATTTCGTGCTTCTTTAAACCTTCTCCAATCTTGGGGTTGTGCATTCGTTTAAGCTTGGCATGCTTTTACGTTGCTTCTAAAATAATATTCTGATCTGTTTTGTGTGCCATGGGTAATCAGTACAATCTCTTCTTAATTTATTCAGAATAGATCTCATAATTCCCGACGATACTACTTTTTTTTCAATTTAGACCTCATCTGATCTACGCTCACGTAGTCACAGACAGGTCACAGAGGCTAAGATGTGGCTGTGCTCTCAAGTCCGAGAGTTTCTGTGTCTCCACTCTGCACGCAGTACATTTCAGATTATGGTAAGAATTGCTTACATTTCGGGCATATAAGTGCAAGCGAGAGTAATGTAGTTCAGCTGAAAAATAGCTATCACAGGCTCTTATTCGTCAGTGCTTCCTCAGGATTCTTGGGTGTTGAATCCAAACAGTCACTGTGATCGTCATATGCAGGTTACTGTATCAATTTCACAGAATTAGATGCAATATTTTACGTAACTCAACATCTTTGAGTTACTGTGCCCATAGAGAGCTCTAGTCTTCAGCTCACAAAGTGTGCTAAATCTCTGTAAATCTTCCTCATTCTTCTGTTGCACCACATCTGGAAAGCTTCTATTCTCTTCTTGCCCAAACTGTTTATAGTCCATGTTTCAGTTCCATACATGACTACACTCCATACAAATACGTTCAGAAAAGACTTCCTGATACTGAAATCTATATTCGATGTTAACAAATCCCTCTTCTTCTTAAACGCTTTTCTTACCATTGCTTTTCTCATCAGTCTACATTTTATATTCTCCCTACCGCCACCATCATCAGTTCTTTTGCTTCCCAAATGGCAAAACTCGTGTACTACTTTTAGTGTCTCATTTACTAGTTTAATACACCTTACCATCACGTGATTTAATTCGACTATATCCCATTATCCTCGTTTTTCTTTTGTTGATGCTCATCTTATGTCCTCCCTTCAAGACGCGATAGATTTCATTCAACTTTTTCCACATCATTGCTGTCTCTGACCGAATTACAATGTCATGCCGCGCGGGATTAGCCGAGCGGTCTCAGGCGCTGCACTCATGGAATGTGTGGCTGGTCCCGGCGGAGGTTCGAGTCCTCCATCGGGCATGGGTGTGTGTGTTTGTCCTTAGGATAATTTAGGTTAAGTAGTGTGTAAGCTTAGGGACTGATGACCTTAGCAGTTATGTCCCATAAGATTTCACACACATTTCAACATTTTTTTTACGTCATCGGCCAATCTCAAAGTATTTATTTCTTCTCCCTGAAATTTAATTCCTGCTCCAAATTTTTCTTTTGTTTTCCTTACTGTTTGCTCAATAAAAACATTGAATAACATTGGGGATAGGCTACAGCCCTGTCTCACTCCCTTCTCAACCACTGATTCCCTTTTGTGCCCCTCGACTCATATAACTGCCATCTGGTTTCTGTACAAATTGTAAATAGCCTTTCTCTCCCTGTATTTTACCCCTGCCACCTTCAGAATTGGAAAGAGAGTATTGCAGTCAACATCATCAGTACTTTCCCAAAGTCTGCAAACGCTATAAACGTAGGTTTAACTTTCCTTAACCTTTCTTCAATGAGAAGTCGTAGGGTCAGTATTGCCTCGCGTGTTCCTACATTTCTCCGAAATCGAAACTGATTTCGCCGAGGTCAAATTCTACCTGTTTTCCACTCTTCTGTAAAGGATTCGTGTTAGTATTTCGCGGTCGTTATTCATTAAACTGATAGTTCGGTAATTTTCACACCTATCAGGACCTGCTTTCTTTGGAATTGGAATTACTACATTCTTCTTGAAGTCTGCGGGTATTTCACTCGTATCATACATCTTGCTCACGAGGTGGTAGAGTTTCGTCATGGCTGGCTCTCCCAAGACTATCATTAGCTCTAACGGAATATGACCTACTCCTGGGGACTTATGTAGACTTAAGTATTCAGTGCTTTGTCAAATTCTTCACGCAGTATCATATTTTCCTTCGCATCTCCATCTGCATTTCTTCCATTTCCATAACGTTGCCCTGAAGAACATCTTCCATGTATAGACCCTCTGTTATTCCTTCTACCTTTCGGCTTTCCCTTCTTTGCTTAGGACTGGTTCTCCACATGAGCTATTGATAGACATACACGTGGTTCTCTTTTCTCCAAAGCTCTCTTTAATTTCCCTGTATGCAGAATGTATCCTATTACTACTGATATATGCTTCTACACCCTTACATTTGTCCTCTAGGCATTCCTGCTTAGCCAGTTGGCTTTTCCTTCGGTCTCATTTTTGTTCGTTTGTAATCCCTTGCAATGCCTAATGTATTACATTTTTATATTTTCTCATTTCATCGATTAAATTCAATTTTTCTCGTGTCACCCAAGGATTTCTACATGCCGTCGTCCTTTTACTACTTGGTCCTCTGCTGACTTCCCTATTTCGTCTCACAAAGCTACCTGTTCTTCTTCCACAGTAACCCTTAACCCTGTTCTTGTCAGTCGTTCGCTAATGCTATCTCTGAAACTCTCTACAAATTCTGGTTCTTTCAGTTTATCCAGGTCCCATCTCCTTAAATTTCCCCCTTTTTGCAGTTTCTTCATTTTTAATTTGCAGTTCAATGTAGTCAGAGTCCACATCTGCCCCTGAAAATGTCTTACAACTTAAAATCTGATTTCCAAATCTCTGTCTTAATATTATAGAGTCTATCTGAAATATTCCGGTGCCTCCAGGTCTCTTCCACGTATATAACCTTCTTTCATGATTCTTAAACCACATGTTAGCTATGATTAAATTATGCTCTGTACAAAATTCTACCAGACGGCTTCCTCTTTCATTCCTTACTCCCAATCCATACTCACCTGCTACTTTTCCCTCTCTTCTTTTTCCTACTATCAATTTCCAGCCCCCCATTACTATTAAATTGTCCTCTCCCTTAACTATCTGAATAGTTTGTTTTATCATACATTTCCTCAATCTCCTCCTCATCTGCGGAGCTACGTGGCATATTGACTTGTACTACTGTGGTGTGCGTGGGCTTCATGTCTATCTTGGTTACAATAACGCGTTCTATAGCCTGTTCATAGTAGCTTACCCATGTTCTTATTGTGTTATTCAATATTAAATCTACTCCTACATTGCCACTATTTGATTTTGTGTTTGTAACCCTGTAATCACCTGACCAGAAGTCCTGTTTCTCTTGCCACTGAACTTCACTAATTCGCACTATATCTAACTTTAACCTATCCATTTCCCTTTTTAAATTTTCTAACCTACCTGCCCTACTAATGGATCTGAAATTATATGCACTGATCCGTAGAACGCCAGTTCTGTTTCTCCTGATGACGATGTCCTCCTGAGTGGTCCCAGCCTGGAGATCCCAATGGGGGACTGTTATATTTCCGGAATATTTTACCCAAGAGGACGCCATCATCATTTAACAATGCAACAAAGCTGCATGACCTAGAGAAAAATTACGGCTGTAGTTTCCCGTTGCTTCCAGCCGTTCGCACTACCAGTACAGCAAGGCCGTTTTTTTTATGTTACAGGGCCGGATCAGTAAATCATCCAGACTGTTGCCCCTGCAACTACTCAATTGGCCACTGCCCCTCTTCAGGAGCGACACGTTTGTCTGGCCTCTCTGTTGTGGTTGCGCCTACTATAGGGCTATCTATTTGGCTGAGACACGGTAGCCTCTCCCACCAACGGCAAGGTCCATGATTCATGGGGGGAGGGGGGAGGTGAGTTTGCGTATACAATACTTTAATTCAGACATATGATTAGCAACTTTTATTGCACAAAAGAACAATCAGGAATGTACTCTTAGGGTACCCTCAAAACCTCAGAGACAGAAGGTGGCAGATTAGTTGTTTAACATTCAGTCAACTTCTAATGATAACAGCGCAAGTTAAACAATAAGTATTTAGGGCCCACGATCTGTTTGAATAAAACTTACAGCATAACTAACAGAAATTATTGACATTATTCACAGTGTTTTAGTGCATAATATGTGGACTGTACACAAAATACTACAATCGCTATTTCACAAAACTTGTGGGTGGTGATAAATGAAGCTCAAATTAATGAATAACTAATTGTACATTGCTTCAGTTACAATTTATCAGAAGCGAAATCTTTGTTCTATAGTTTCATGTTTTAGAGATTATAAACTATATAACTCAGGAAGCAATCGTTCTCTAAATTCTTCTGTCATTTCCCGAATGTCTATCTTTGAAACTGCATCCACTCGTTGATTAGCTGACAACTAACATGAGAAATACAGTTATGTTGATCAGTCTAGCATATCTTAAATTTTTAATATGACACTACTTTACAGAATTTTTTGTACATTTAATGATCGTCCTTGAAATAGAAAAGATAAGATGCAGAGCAATCAAAAGCAGTATGAACATAGGCTACACTGTGATGTTTTTATGATATTACGTGCGAAGATTCTGGTAAACGCATGTGCAAATGCATATTGTTTGCACTGTGTGTGTGAAAGCTGCATCACCGTACAGGAATAACCAGAAATGTATGATATGTTTCTGTATTACATGTTATAATGCATAGACATCGTAACAAAAATGCAACTTTCTTTGTTCAACTTGTAACTATTACATCTATTTCTCTCTGCTGGCAGCATCGGCACTGTAAATCACCCCCTTGCCCCACTCTCTCTATTCACCCTGAACTATACAGTGCAATAATTTCACTTCTTTCTTCAGTAAAGAGGAGTAAACTGTTTCACAGTTGTCATTATCTCAGCTATACTCTCTCACAACTAACACTCTCTCAGTATTTCCTAGTCATCTGAAACCCAGACAATCATAACTTCATGATATCTGATCCTTGAGTACCCACATCTGCTCCTTCAACACCCATGAGCAAGGACCAGTACAACATGCAAAAATCTTGGCATCCCAGATCTACGCCACTTCCCAGGACTGTAGGTCACTTCCCCAATCCATAGGTACGTGCCTACACAAAGACCTACAGTTCCCCCAAACCCCTAGGTAGAATGCAGCAGAGTTGTCATAAACGCGTTCCAACATCGTGCACCTAACTGGACAGTAAGTCACCCATGTACTGCATGAAATTTGTGGTCCGTGTTAGTTTGCTGTTGTTTCTGATGAGAACACCCCTGTCACTGAACTGTTTACAGTAACTTACTCTGTGCCATACCCTCCTTGTCACAACAAATCCTACTCCAGCTGTATTGTTTTATGCTGCTGTTGATATTATCCTATATTCGTCTGACCAAAAGGACTTGTGTTCTTTTCTTTTCACTTCACTGACCCCCACTATACCTAGACTGAGCTTCACCATTTCGCTTTCTGGATTTTCTAGCTTCCGTACCACGTGTGTACCTCTGATATTCCACGCCCCGATTGACAGAACATTACCCTATCAGCAGTCCCCTCTGGAGATCCGAAAAGGGGACTACAGCACATTCTTTGGCAATGTGGAGGTCGTCATGACACTTTTTTATTACAGGCCACGTGACACACCTTGCGTGTCGTTAATGGAGTGGCTTTCATTACTTCTAGGCTCCCTCACGATGTTGTTTATTACTAGTTCAGAGCCCTTTAGGGGCAGTTTCCCGCCCCAAGAGCAAGGGGATACCCTGAACATCTGTCCGCTCCTCTGCTGTTGACAGACCAATGATGATTCCTTAGCCGCTGTCTTTGGCCTCAAATGCTGATGATTTTTATTCAAAATTTAAATGGGGGTAAGATTCGAACATAGGTCCCGAGACGTTTTCGTTATTAGTCAAACACACTACCCCTAGAACACGAGGGAGTGTATGTCGTTGAAGGGGAAGGAGTAGAAGAAAAGGTTACGGGAGAATATGGGTTTGGTAGTAGGAATGAGAGAGGAGAAAGACTGAGTTCTGCAATAAATTTATCTAGTTATAGGGAATACTCTGTTCAAGAATCGCAAGAGGAAGTTGTATACTTGCGCAGAGGGCCAAGTGGAGACACTTCTGCTTGAAGTCAGGGTAGCTTTTGGGAACCTGTGAAGCGTTAACGACGCCAGCAAAACATTATTAGAGTTCAGTTATTTATTCTCAGTGTTTAGAAGTCATCGTTCTTCTTCAGCAGCCTCATCTGTCGCTAGTTAACTTGTGAGTTGGATTGTAGCTGAAGTCCGTCGAGTCAGCTCAGCGTTTGCACGCCCATGAGGCGATGTCAGCAACCGTGGAGGCGCGACGGCTGCCGGTGGGTGGGGCGGCGGCTGCCCTGCGCGAGATGGTTCTCTCACAGACGGCCGAGTGTACTCGGTCCCATTCCGAATATTACGATGATCCTTCATGATCTATCTGCGATGTACCTGGTGTCGATAGTCGTATGGTTACGTTGTTGAACACGAACGTGGAGCCCTGCTGGCTTTCGCGTTGAAGTCCGGTACTGGCTGTTCTCTGTGATGTGGTGTTGCCAGAAGACAGTCAGTTTCTCCATCAGTAGCCGGTAAACTGTGAACGGAAAAAGTTAATCACGTGAAGGCCATCATCTTGAGTACCTCTTCGGCTAGTTCATAGACTGTGCAGGAGCATCTCGGACATAAATTTACTACAGTATCGTAGTCATGGAATCGAGTGCTATTACTGTGAATGCCGTCGACCGCAATCATCAACTCAGAAAAAGGGCTTGGAAGCTTGATATTTAAAGGGTGCTAGCTTGAGACAGCTCAGTTCGTAACGAACGAATGTTTCTTCCTTATTCTACTACATTCCTTTTACAGGATTTTAACTACTGTGTCGGTCACTCTCTATGTAGTCTTATGAAATAGATTCAGTTTCTTCCAAAATGCCTTACGAGCTAACGACTATGCTTGTCTCGCTTCCTTTGGTTTTATGTCCTCTTTTCTGCTGAATGCGTATTCCTTACTCGGCAGACAGTATCGTCGACCTGACCCGCTTTCAAAATAACGGCTCTCTTCCTGCTTTCGGTTCTGTCTCTGGCGTGACTTGCATTTGCCTGAAGTAATGTGAGTGAGTTTAAAATTTTTTCTGATTTCTAACTCTTACTATTGTGTGCAGTAAAATTTGGAAAGGGCAGGGAGGCATGGGAGGATGCATCGTCAGGCAAATATTCCGAAATCAGACACGGGATTGTAAGGCGTACCGAAGAGCAGAAAAAGACTAAGAACAGAGATTATGATTGACGATAAGTAGGCTGAAGTTTATGAGATCAGGAAGAATCAATATGCAGAGAATTGGGATTCGGAAGTAATAAGGGGCGAGCAGATACTCTTAAAATTCTCTGTCGGTATGGATATTCCGGCACTGAATAGCTCGGAAGGCAGATAACTTGAACGGACATCGGCGTTCTGAGGAACATAGGGGTTAAGCTATAGGAAAAGATACGTAATACATAATTCGTACAAAAACAAAGGAGAAACAGTGAGACTGGAAGACCAATAACGAAGTACTCGGGTTGAAAAGGACGTAATACGAGGATGTGGTGTCGAAGAAGCAATGACGGAAATAAAAGAAAGGTTACAGAATGGGATTGAAATTCAAAGGGTATGATTCTCTGATGACGTGGCTATCCTCAATGAAAATGAAGAAGAATTACAGGGCCGGCTGAATGGAGTGAACATTCTAATGATTACAGAACATAGTTCGAGAGTAAATCGAAGAAAGACAAATTAATGAGGAGTAGCAGAAATTAGAACAGTGAGAAACTTAAGCAGACTAGTGCTGGCGCAAAGGGCATTCCTCGACAAGAAAAATCTACTAGTATCATATATAAGTCTTAATTGAACAAATTTCTGAGAATGTGCGTGTGTAGCACAGCATTGTACAGTAGTGCAACATGGATAAAAACTGTGGAAGACAACAGAGATTGGAACATCTCCAGCAAATAATTGGGAATTTAGATTGCAAGTGCTAATCTGAGAGAAAAAAGTTGACTCAGGAGAGGAATTCATGGCGGTCTTCATCAACCCTCAACCCAATCAGAAAACCGATGACCTACCTCTACCTGCCGTTAAAGTCCGCCAAGTAGGCACCGGAGTCCACACATAGTAGGGCGGGTCGTGGAAGCTGTCAGTGAGGGAGGCTCGCCCAACCAGACCCGTTGTGCCTGGGCGCATTTACGATGAACCATTCCAGTCCTTTCAGCTCTTTAACTTTCATGTAATTCTCCTGTCCGAAACATGGCTAAAATAATACATATCGTCTGTATCAATTCGTCTTCCAACGTATACATTGCTTACGGCGGATAGAGATTGGAACATATCCAGAAAATAATTGAGAATGTGGATTGCAAGTGCTACTCTGAGAGAAAAAGGTTGACTCAAGAGATGAATTCATGGCGGACTTCATCGACCCTCAACCCAATCAGAAAATCGATGACTTTCTTCTACCTGCCGGTAGAGGCAGGTAAAGTACGCCAAGCAAGCACCGTTTTTAGGGAATGTATACGAAACGATATGAAAAAAAGTACCCCTTTTTTGTGATACCGCTTGCATAAAGCTTTTACGCTACCAGTTTACTTCGCGAGTGCATGTGCCAGGAAGCGTCACTTCTACAACTTGTTCTATACTCACTGTTCATTTGCCCGTAGTATTCTGTACCTTTGGTTGTGCCAAGTCATGTTAAGTTGTGTGTCCTCGGAGTCTTTCGCGACGGCATACATGAATAAAATGTTCTCGGTTTTCAAGCCGCGTCAGTTCAAATAAAATCCTTGGGCTTTCGATGAACATCTCCGCCATCGTCGTCAATAGTTCACTGGCTACTGGGGCTGCTACGGTTGGACATCGAAAGAAAGCAAAGACAGATGCGCTATGCGGGAGCGAAAGTTTCAAACGTGGAACCTGCTCCTGGCGCCACCTGACGTCACCGGTGCTGCTACGGGCAATAGCTCCGCCAGCTGCTCAGGTCGGCTTACGCGCGCACGCCACGTTGGGTCTACCTGATTGGCTGCAGCTGGTGTCATCATGCCTATATAAGCGAGAAATCGTAGGAGCCCCGACAGTCCTGACGACGATGGCGGAGATGGTCATCGAAAGCTCGAGGATTTATTCGAATTGACTCGGCTTGAAAACCGAGAATGTTTTATTTATGTATGCCGTCGCGAAAGACTCCGAGGACACATAGCTTTCCTCTACGGTGAGGACATAATGCGCAGTGTGAGATTGTTAGAAAAACTGCGGGAAAAGGGGTCACATCTGCTGAGTTCTTTGGCATTTTTACAACACTGCCGGGACAAGGAGGTAATTCCTCGCTTTGCAGTAGTCAAACACCACATTCTAACTGCTGCAGTGGACAGAATTTTGAAGGGGACCTCTCTTGCCAGATTGAGACAGCGGATACGACAGACAAGGTACTAGCTTGGTCATAATGCCAGGAACCTGTTTGAGTGTCATCTGTCTTTGTCATCAACATTGTCACCATTCGATTGGGAGTTGTTGGATGTAGCCACGGCAGCGCAACAACATGCAAGTTTATCCAAGGCAACGTCGAAGCAATGTGCCACGTTCGACCGACTGAATCCTATAAGGCCCATAGAACGGTTGCTAATCTTTCCAACCAAGAACTGGACGACGGCTCTATATCAGCGCTGAGTAAAGGCCTCAACTTTTCTCCAGCTCTACGACGACTGCCATTATTGGATATAATTAGTGGAATAGAGCAGTGCATTAGGAATCTTTCGCACGATGCAGCTGAGGATGTCAGGCTAACTACCAGCCATTTCCTGGCGAACGTTAAGTCAGCAAAATCTAATATTAGCCAGGAGGAACGACGTTGTTTACCGTTATTGCGTGAGAATGAAGACTTGGTTGTCTTGCCAGCCGACAAAGGGAATGCCACCATGGTTCTGAATTCTGCAGACTACCACATGAAGACGCTACATTTATTAGAAGACGCCACGCACCGCAAGCTTAGTCGTGCTCCCACACAGGCCATAGTCAGAAAGACAGGGAAGTTATTGAAGGATTCAGGCTTACCAGATGAAGTGGTGAAGAAATTAAAGCCTCCCAGGCTTTATGGATTACCAAAGATACACAAGGAAAGTGTGCCTCTGAGGCCCATTGTTAGTGCAATCAGTTCCCCCGCCTACAGACTTGCTAAACATCTGGCATGATTATTTGCCCAGAAGTTGGGACATTGTGATCACCATGTTGTCAACTCGCAGAAATTTGTTGAGACACTGAAGAGAATGATAATAGGCCCAAACGACGTAATGGTTAGCCTGGATGTTGTGTCACTTATTACGAGGTTGCTAATACAAGATACGCTGTACCTTTTGGCCCAACATTTTCCATCTGGAACCATTAAGTTGTTCCGTCACGTCGTAACGGCAACGTACTTTTTGTACTGCGATGAATATTATGAGATGACGGACGGCACGGCCGTGGGATGACCACTGTCTCCAGCAGTCGCAAATTTCTTCGTGGAGAACTTTGAGGAACAGGCTCTGCAAACTGCGGCATTACGGCGTCTTGCTTTCTACGATATGTTGATGACACCTTCCTGATATGGCCTCATGGTAAAGATACACTACAGCAGTTCGTAGACAACATGAATGGTGTGCATCCCAACATTAAATTTACTGTCGAGATGGAGAAGCATGGCAAGCTACCATTCTTGGACGTTTGGGTTGAGCGGAAGGCGGTGTATTGGAAACCAACACACACTGATCGGTACTTGAACTCCAATAGTTTCCACCAACCCGTACATAAGAAAGCAGTCCTGAACAAGTTCATAGAGCCAAGATTACCTCTGACGACAACCACCTACAGTTTGAATTGCCGAACTGAAAACGTGTTTTCGGTGAAAATGGATACAGCAAAAGATACATCACTAACGCTTTCAAGGGCTGCCGACGAAATTCACCTGGTGAATCAGTAGAAGAGGCCAAACGGACAGCATTCCTGCCATACTGTGGAGCAACTAGCTGCAAGTTAGGACGTCTGCTGCAGAGACATGGGCTAAGACCAGTGTTCCAGCCCGCCCCAAGATACGAGATATGTTGCGCCCTGTTAAAGACGACATTGCTCTTCGAGTGTCCGGCGTGTATGGTGTACCTTGTGAATGTGGCAGCATGTACATCGGACAAATAATTCGCACGGTTGAGGAGCGTTGTACTGAGCACAAGCGCCATATAAAAGAAAGGGAGCTTGACAAGTCGGCCATAGCGGAGCATTGCCTAATAAACGGACATAAAATACTGTTCGAAAATACAAATAGTTGCTCATGCATCTACATATTGGGACTCCGTTATAAAGGAAGCGTCCGAGATTCGTTTAAACAACAAAAATTGCAACAGAGACCAGGGGTACACACTGAGCAGGTCATGAGGGCAGGCGTTGGACATCGAAAGAAAGCAAAGACAGATGCGCGATGCGGGAGCGGCAGTTTCAAACGTGGCGCCTGCCCCTGCCACGGGCAATAGCTCCGCTAGCTGCCCGGGTCGACTTACGCGCGCGCGCCACATTGGGTCTATCTGATTGGCTACTGATGATGTCATCATGCCTATATAAGCGAGAAACCGTAGCAGCCCCGGCAGTCGTGGGGCAACGCGACCGACTCGTCCATCGCAAAGCTGCAGACGGTCCAGAACAAGGCGCTTAGGCTAGGGCTTCACCTGCCACGAGATTTCAGCACCGGAGAACTCCACAGAGTAGCGGGAGTCCTGCTGCTCAAACATCGATTCCAGCAGGCGCCACATAGTTTTTAAGCGGCCGCCCGGATGCAGGAGAACGACCTTGTACGCAACTTGGGAAACCAAGTGCACTGGCGCCCGACCACAAGGTGGCCAGACCTGTTGCTGGTGTAAAGGAATGTCGCAACATTAGCAAGAAGACCTCCTAGCAGCAACGCAACCGTGAGGACGATTCTAACGAGAAGACAACACTCAACACCCCAAGAAAGAAGTAGGAAAGGTGTGATCCGATCACCCTACAACACACCGGAGTAGGAAGCTCCGTGAATTTGCGTAGCGTAGTGTAGCCCCGGCAGTCAGTGAACTCCTGACGACGATGGTGGGGATGGTCATCGAAGGCTCGTGGATTTTATTCAAATTGACGAGGCTTGAAAACCGAGAAAGTTTTATTCATGTTAAGTCGTATATTCAATCGGTTTAGATAATAAGAATTCCAGTGGCCGTTGGGGTAATCAGTCTGAAGTCGATATAGTGGATACGTGACAATTTTACATCTGCACAACAGCTGCCTCCCATTCAGCTTGAGGGTATCCATACATCGTGTGAGGAAAACGTTGATAAATCGATTTTTTTCTCTTATTTATTTTTGAGATTGATGAAGCGAGTCGCAGAGGTGGGCGATACCAAACATTGCTACACCAAGAAGTCGTTATCCCATGATTTTAGCCCAGTACAAAACGCCAGTATCCAAAAGAGCACAGCATAAGCATCAAGGAAGACAATTCAGCTGAAGCACACTGAAGGGCGAGGTGAAAACTTCGATGCAGCCACTAAAGCTACACTCGCAACCAACCGCTCTCTGGACAGAGCCAACGGCACACACAGCCGACGGGTCGACCTCGGTCCGTGTTGCCCCTCGCCATGTATCCAGACGCTACCGTCTCGACACGCTCCGGCGTGCTTTCAAGCCCCCGCGACAGCTATGACACACAGGAAGCTAAGGGTGCCATCTAGTGAAGCGCCAGAAAATGAAATGGAGAAGAAAATATGAAATGAAGATTTCACAGCTCACTGCAATTACTAGACTGTTCATTTCATCCAAAGGCTCCTGTAAATCTTCTTGACTTTGATTGAGGATAGCATTCTCACCAGTGAATCTTATAATTGATAGCCGTTCACCCTGAATTTAAATCCCACTCTTGAACCTTTCTTTTCATTCCGTCATTGCTTCTACGACGAATATATTGAGCAGCAGAGGCGAAAGACTACACTGATCAGCCAAAACATTATGACCACTGCCCATCGTGACGTTGGATGCCGCCCAGTGGCGTTGAGGGCACGTGACGTCATAACAAAAGTGTTTAAGCGGAGCAGACTCGGACGGAGGATCACCCTAGCAATGACAGCGGCAGCAAATGGAGCAATCCATTGACATAAGCATCTTTGCAAAAGGGCAGATTATTATTACGCAAAGCTTGTGAATGAATATCTCGAAAATGGCAAAACTGGTCGAATGCTTACGTGCTACTGTTGTGAGCATCTACGGCAAGAGGTATGACAGTTACACTACCACTAGGCGGTGAATGGTTTGACGTCCACGACTCTTCACATAAAGTACGGTTTGGAGGCTTGTCTGCTCTTTAAAGTGGGATAGGTGGTGCTCTCTGTCATCTCTGCTGAAAGAGCACAATGCTGGTGCACGCAAAAGTACTTTGGAACACACCGTCTCCTGAAGATGAAGCTCCGCATCAGACCACACCTACGTGTCCACATTTTGACCCTACGACATCGCCAGTTAGGATTGCAGTGGGCACGGGACCATAGGTATTCGACGGTCGATCAGTGGAAACGTGTCGGCTGTTCGCGTGAATCACATTTTCCCTGCATTACGTCGATGGTTGTCTCCACAAACGCCGTCATCGACTTGAACGGCGGCATGAAACGCGCATCGCGCCTTGGACGCTGTCTGAGGGACCTTTGGCAATAATCGAATAGACGTTGACAGCTGCGAACCACCTACACCTCCTCAAGCTTTATGTCTTCCCCGACGGCAATGTCATCTTTCAGCAGCATAACTGTCCGTGTCTCGGAACCAGAGACATGCTACAGCGGTTTGAGGGTCATTATAGTGAAATCAATCTGATGTCTCGACGATGAAATTCTCCTGATTTAAGTCTTTTGGAACTCATCTGGTTCGCTATCGGGCGGCCATCACCGCGTACCCAAGTTAGTGGCCCGTTATTTACGCGAATTACATGACCTGTACGTAGACATCTAATTCCACTTACCTCCACAAACCTACTAACAAACTGTGGAATCCCTGACACTCAGGCGCTACAGTCTGAAACCGCGCGATCGCTACGGTCGCAGGTTCGAATTCTGCCTCGGGCATGGATGTGTGTGATGTCCTTAGGTTAGTTAGGTTTAAGTAGTTCTAGGTTTAAGTAGTTCTAGGGGACTGATGACCTCAGAAGTTAAGTCCCATAGTGCTCAGAGCCATTTGAACCATTTGAACTTGACACTCAGAATCAGTGATGTATTTCGTTACAAGGACGGACAAACAAGCTGCTAGGCCTACGGTAATAATGTTTTTGTTCATAGCCCTGCTTACACACTTTTTAATCCGGGTACTTCATTCAAGGTATTCCAAGCTTGTTGTTCTCTCTTGGTTCTTGTATATTTTGTATATTACCCATCATTCCCAGGATTTCGATATTCTTGCGTGGTTTTACATTGTCGAAAGTTATTTCCAAATCGATAAATCATATGAACGGGTCGTGATGTTTTTCACTTTTGCTTTCGTTATCAACAGAAACTGCATCTCTGTTGCCTTAACTTGCCCTAAAATCCATTTGAGTGTCATGTAACAGTTTCCCAGTTTTCCCACTCTTCTTTACATTATTTTTGTCAGCAACTTGGATGCTTGAGCTGTTAAGATGGTTGTGCATACTTGTCCGCTCTTGCTATCTCCACAGTATTATGGGTGATATTTTTCCGAAAATCTGACGGTATATCGCCAATCAAATACATTCTACCCTCCTACATGAACTGTAATTTTGTTGCCACTTTCCTCAGTGATTCTAGAAATGTCGATGAAACACTATCCATCCCTTCCGCCTTATTCGATCTTAAGTCGTTGAAGGCTCTTTTAAATTCTGGACCTCCTATCTCTTCCATGTCAACACATGTTCTTTCTTTTATCACACCATCAGACAAGTCCTCCACCTCTTAGTGACCTTCAGTATAATCTATCCACGTATCCTTTCTCTCCTCTGAATTTAACAGTGGGATTCCCATTACACTCTTTATGTTACCAGTCCAGCTTTTAATTTCCCTGAAGGCTGTTCTGAATTTTCTATGTAGTGAGTCACTCCTTCAGCTAAACAGCCTACTGAGATATTCATTACCGCAGTATCCGCAGCCTCAGAGATTTTCAAGATTATCTCTTCATTTCTTGGTACTTACGTAGCCCACTTCATTACGCACTGATTTTCCGGACTGGTCTCTTAAACTGAAGCCTGCTCTTCGTCTTTACTGTGATGTAATCTAACTGAAATCTTTCTCCATCTCCCTGCCTTTCCCGAGTATATCTCTTCCTCTTGTGTTTCTTGAACACAGTGTTCCCTATTACCATCTGTAATTTATTGCACAACTCAGTTAATCTTTCTCCTCCCTCATTCTACCAAGCCGAAATTCTTCCGTAATCCTTTCATCTACTCATTCCCCTACAACCAAATTCCATTCCCTAACAACTATTAGATTTTTTTCTCCATTTAGGCACTAAATCACCCGAGTAGTATCATCATATAATTTCTCTGTCTATTCATCTTCTGCAGTGAAATCGAAATATCAGCGTTGTCTTGCTGTCAATTCTGATGAGTACAATTCTAGCACTGGACTGTTCACAGTAACTCACTCTCTATCCTTAATTCCTATTCATAATTAATCCTACTTTCGTTACACTTTTTTCTGGTGTGACACTACACTCGTCTGACCACATATCCTCGTCTTCTTTCGATTTCGCTTCACTGACGTCCGCTATATCTAGATTGAGTCATAAGAGGTCCCTTCTCTGAATTTCTAGCTGCCCTGTGACGTTCAAACTTCTGCTGCTCCACACCCTGTCTCGTAGAACTTTATCCTTTCTTGGGTTATTCAATCTTTTTCTCACGGTCATCTCCCCCTTGGCAGTCACCCGCCAGCGATGCGAGTGAGAGACTAGTCCAGAATCTTTTACGAATGGAGAGATAATCATGTTACTTTTCCAATTACAGGCTACTTGTCATGTGAATACGCATTATGTTTCTTTAATGCTGTGGTTTCCATTGCCCTCTGTGTCCTCATGCCGTTAATCATTGCTGATTCTTACGCATTTAGGGGCAGCTTCCCACTCCAAGGACAAGGGTGTACCCTGAATCTCTGTTCGAACCTCCGCCAACTTTGACAAGGCCGTTGGCAGAACGTGGGTGACTTCCTGTTCTGGGAGTCTTCGGCCTCCAGTGCTGATGACTTTCATTCAAAATTCAAGCAGACTGCTTAAATACTTATATTTCTTTATTAGTGATAATCCTGAAACAGAAAATTCACTTTTTCGAAGGTTTCCCAAAAAGATCACTTGCTGTAAAGATTTAGGAGACATTTTATTCCTATTCTGAGTATCGGTTGCACCAGGTTTTGGAAACAAACACTCACTAGTCACAGTGGTTGATACGATGAAATCATATTGTTGAGCATATTTGTACCAACACGGAAAAATTATTGTCATTGTCTTCCAGTTCTGCAAATGGGTTTATTTTAAGGATATTACAGAGTTTATCAAATAAAGAGATACTTCGTCGATTTGGTGGGTTTGCTTTTGCTTTTTGCGGCCGGACGTTAGGATGCTTCCAAACGTTCTGTGTTAGAGGCCTGTGTTGGAGCAGACGAAGCAGCATCCTCCTACGATTCATTTGGGCTACATATACTATATGGCTCTCCCCCACGCTTCAGGATACCCAAAAACAACATTTGGATACAAGAGAATAGCAGTGGTTGCTTGAAAACTAATTCATTTAATCCATACCTCTCCTTCAGGTCCCCCAACGAAACGTCCATGCATTTTCTGACAACTCACGAGACTGATACGATACTATTAATTTCCATTATCAAACAGTTAATCATTGTTACAGTTTTGAAATCGTAACATACATTAAATGAATTAGATGTAAGTACCTTTCTTCCGGTATACAGTAAATATCAGAACAGAAATTCGTTTTTAAAGGTATTCGATATCGAAACCAACGTATCGAATACTTACTTGTAATTGCTTGCATCAGAACATCGCTAGTAGTGGCCGTAAATGAAAAGAAAGTGATAGCAGTCCACTGTGTTACAGCATTGAAGTTGCAAGTGTGGATTCGTCAGCACCACCAGAATAAGGCGTCTAGCATCCCATGACAATAGCAGTACAACTTGTGATACGGTATCAGAGTTACTCTACGTCTAGTTCTCTACATTGGCTGTCTTCTTTAGTTACCGCAGGTGAGGTCTTCAGCTGCAAGACTGGTTTGATACAGCTCTCATCTCTATCCGCTTGAGATCTGGTTTCGCAGGACAGAGCGGATCAGGTTGTGGAAAGCGGCCAAGATCAATTACTGTTAGTTACACAAGAACATACAACTTTATTCCTTCTTTAAAACAAGAAGGATCAATTCACGGCTGGGGTCCCAAATAACTTCTCAGTAATAAAGTTTAAAGAATTCCTTTTGAAACACCAGGATTTAGAGAAACGGCTGAAGGCCTTACTTAAGTAAAATTAAAATACCCTTAAATAATTCCTTTTAAGGCACAAGAATTTAGAGAAACGGCTGAAGGCCTTTAAATAAAATTAAAATATTGAAATACCTGGGCTAGCAGGACAGAGCGGATTAGTTAGTAGAAAGGGGCCAGAATGAGTTCCTGTCAGTTGCATTCAACATACAAACTTTATTTGTCAACACAAAATATGACAACAAGGATGCAAAACCCTCAAAACTTTAATCGACCTCATTTGATTGACTTTAGATCTGCTGAAGGCCACATTCAAAATCCAAGACACAAGGCTTAAGGAAAATAGAAATACAAGGTTCTTCTGGAGGTTTCACCCAAGAATATTTTCTAAATCTTCATTCTAATCGGCTGAAATATTTATTAATTTAATTTTAATGGAACTAGGCTGGAGGCCGCATATTAAGCAATAAGGAGTTTCAATCAAAAGGCAGAAGGCCTCATCTTAAAACATTTCATGCAAATTGGACAGAAGGCCCCATTGAAAAGCATAATAATTTCATACCTTAAGGGCAAGAGAGGAAGATTAATTTAAGAGAAATTAAAACTTGGCTGAAGGCCGGTCACCAACAAATAATTTAACGGCTTAAACCTAGAAGAAGATATTCGATTTTAAAGGGCAAAATACCGTATCTTAAAACATTTCATATAAAACAAAGAATAACAATCTCACGCCATAAGGGCAATACAAGGACATTAATTTAAGATATATTAATACTCGGCTGAAAGCCACATATCAACAAATATGTTTAACGGCTTAAGGCCTAGAAAGAGTTTCAGTCGAAAAGGCAGAAGGCCTTATCTTAAAACCTCTCCAATAAAATTCAGCTGAAGGCCCCGTATAAAAATATAACAATCCCATGCCTTAAGGGCAAGACAAGAACATTAATTTAAGAGATACTGATACTCGGCTGAAATCCAAGCATCAACCAAATAACTAAAATCCAAACAGAGAAATTACTACATAACACACAAGGAAAGGCGCTCAGAAGTTTCCAAGGGTCGACCTGGGATTGTAACATTGGCGCCCATTTAGGTGAGACAATCAGCCTGTCCAACGACTTCTTAATCTGGAGGCAACCCAACCAACAGACAGCCGACCGACCAATCAACCAAATTAGTTACGCTCCACGCAACCAGCAAAACGACCAAAAGATTTCAATACACGACACACAGAATATTGGCGCCAACAACACCTCAGCTGTCGAGCTACACGCCGTGCTAGACAGCAACAACATGACGAGGAAAATACATTGCATAAAATTACGTCAACGACCAGGGCAGGTAACCGGAACATCAACGGCCACAAGGCAGAAGATACCGCTGGTGAACTTCCATAACAGGGAATAAATTAAGTAAAATTTCACAGGAAGACAAATGGAATCCTGGCCGATTTAAATACACACACGTTGTTGCTCGCGGGAATGTCCCAAAAGTGACAACCAGGATCAAACGAAGAAATGTAAACAGTTGAGGCCCGATAGTAAGTTAAGTGAGGACTCAACTTTCATATCAGAGATAGGTGGGCGATGAACTTCGTAGCACTCGCAAGCAGCACATCGCACTCAAACCGCGCGTGCACCCCGCCAGCGGCTCCAGCCCGACTCCGAGAGACGGGGGCCTGGTTGCTGCTCCACGCCAGCCGACCGACTGGACTGCTGGTCCATCCGCGACTGCTGCTCCGTCGCGACTGCACTGCTGGTGCATCTCCCATTCCCTGACTACCGACACACGACAACCCGGAAATAGAATCGGTTGGTCCAAAGATCGTACGAGAGTGCGCTTATCGATACGCGCTGCTGCTGCCACTCACAGGTAAGTAAGGCATGGAGTTAGTGACGCCAGTAAATGGAATAAGAAAACGGATCGGCACTACAGTAATAGAAGATCAGAAACAGTTCATGGGATGAACACGAGCCGTGCACAGCTCGAATATCTTCTCGGCTAAAGACCCAAATAGTATATCAGATCAGCAAAGGAAATTCTTTAAAACTGAAGCATTTACAAATTTCGGCTAAAACCCATATTAAGGAAAATTTAAATTAATTCTTTGGCTGAAAGCCCAATAATATTTCAACACAATAAAAGGGAACCTTTAAAGACAAGCATTTACACAGTACAACAGAAAACCATCTTAAGAAAATTTGAAATATCTTGATGGCTGAAGGCCCAAACAATTATTCATAATAATTAAAGACAAACATTAAGATAAGCATTTACACAGTATGGCTGAAGGCCATTTTAAGATTCAAGATAATTAAAGAGAAACCTTACAGACAGAAATTTACACTTTACAGACAGTTTCCATAAGCGGTCGGCGACCAAATATACGTCGTCCAATGAGAAGGTCGACCGAACGACAAACCAAGGTCGTCCCCACTCAAGTTATCAGTTTTGGCAAGGGTCGGGCGAGTTCTGGCTGTCCGGAGCTCTCTGCGGGTCCAACCCGACTCAACTCGATGTCCGTTCGGAACTCGGGGACACGGCGACCCGGGCACACTGGCTCGGACCCACCCATGCAGAGGTAACACTTGCCCATTGGCCACCTCGACATCTCTGCACGAGGAAGGACCCGACCCACGTCCGGCACGATGACCAACTGACGAGTCCCAGAAACGGTCAAAAGACCAAATACACGTCGCCCAATGAGACGACCAACCGAACGACCGACCCGCGGTCGCTCCCGCTCCAATCTTCTTCCGTCGGACATTTCGTGTGTGTGGCCAGCGGTCGGCAAGTACTGGCTGTCTGCGCCTCACTAGCGCTACGTCCCCGACTGAACTCAGGACATTAGGACGACCCGGAAATACTAGCGGTCGCTCCAGAGATAGTACGACAGTGCACTTATCTATAAGCGCTGCTGCTGCCACTTAAGGGCAAGCTAACCAGCAACCTAGTGACGCCAGTAAATGGAATTAAAAGAAAAACGAGGCGATAGAACCTCAAAAACAATATTACGAACAATAAACGGCATGACCGCGAATCACGCGCGGCTCACGCCTAATCTGTGCTGTGGAAGGTTCTTCATCACTACCGCATCCTGTATCCACTTGAATACGCTTACTGTCGTCAGCCCGTGTTATTATCATATGTCTCCTCCTTTTCAGTATCTCTGCTAACCTTTAGCATTCTTCTGTAGCACCTATTTATAATGTCTTACTTCCTAATCGAATTCTTTCAGCATCGCCAGATGTAATTTGACTACTCTTCATTACCCTTACGTAATATTTTCAGTGTTCGTCCTATAATCTTCAACATATATTCCTTAAATTTCTTATTATACTCTGAAAGCGTAATAATGTAACATTTTACAGCTGATGTAGCTTTCTTTATCGCTTGTCTTGAGCAATGCTTATTCCCAATATGATTTGCATTACCCTGAACTATAACTTGTGTTCATTAGGGAAGACTGTTCGTTGCCGTTCATATTCTGTACGTTGATAATGTGTCAATGCTTGGTGATTATTTTGCAATTATTGCCGCTGGGAAGCGAGGTACGTATCTTGCAAATGCTGTCTACAGCTCTTTGCACAGACAATAATCGTCTTTCTGTAATTACATTAACAGATTGTCCTGAAACACAGCTATATCAATATATAAGTAAATCATTTGTTTCTTCATTTCACTTTACGAATCAACATCTTGAGGCTAGGTGTGGGGCGAATCGTTTCACAACAAGGAACATGAAATCAAAACTCTAATAGAAGATAAATGAACTTTCTTCATGACAAAATCCCACGAGTATTTTGAAATGTTTAACGGTTTTCGACCAGACAAAAGTTATCTTCAGACTAAAGCTGCACACTACCACCTAGCACAACTAACGTGCAAAAAATAAGAAATACATTTAACAACGTGTACATCATGTTCCTGAACGTCGTGTATTGTTCTGCAGTACAGAAAAGAATCTTACTGATGACCTTAATACCTTAATACAAGTCTAGGTCGGGTGGTTGTCGTTCCAGAAATGAATTTCAATAACGTGAAATTGTATCACTGCGATTTGTCAGACAGAGGCAATTTAGTATCCGGTTTGATTTTTGATGATGGCTGAATAAAACTGCAGCGCTTCCCAGGTGTGTGTGTGTGTGTGTGTGTGTGTGTGTTTGTATGAGAGAGAGAGAGATTTGTTCTCTTAATTACATTGCGTGGTACTGTGATTTGCTTGAGTCGTGACGGCCTGAGGAACACGAATAATTTTAAAGTAGTTAACGTGGCAAGGCCACTTAATGCACGAATCTCTGAACGTATCCCTGCAGAAGAAAGACGTCGTTATGCAGATCATTATCTTGATAGACATCTTTCAAGCAAGAACTCGAAAGCATCCAAAAGAAAAGAAATCTCGTTTCAAAAGCGAGGTAAACTAGTTAGTGTCACAAGTCGAGACCCAGAAAATTAGGCTCAAGAAAATTAGATTTGTATCTTTAAGATTATACTCTGTTATCTCAAACGCAAGGAGAAGAGTGGACATAATTGCCCTGTGGATCTTTTCCCTCAGTTTTCCTTTGTGGACTAAGGAGAGGCGTGCTGAGCAATCTCTGAATTAACCATATTTTAGCTGACTAGTTCAGCAGTGCTTAAATAAGTTATGTGTTTTCGAGACGACAGAAACACATAAATTAGATTTTGTTGTTAGTTAGGTGCGGCAGTGGTTGGGCTTTAATTCTCGTGCAACTTCGCTCTAATTTTATGTAACAGCTTGACATGACTTACTGCGTCAGTGGCAGGGCCTATGACCGTGTGCCACTAATTTTGGGCTATCAAAAGGACTTAAAAGCGACCAGCATGCTTCCTTAAGGGTGGTTAATTTGTCCGGTGCACTTGTCTTTGATGTCTTACAGGATAAAACTGAAAAGGCATGGGTTCTATCTGTGGCTGTGCTGTTGAAAGTGACAAAATTTTTCAGGCCGTATTAATCATCCATGGTATGAAGGAAAGTGTCTCAGAATTATGGAAAGTATGAGAGAGATAGTGGCTGATATATACCCAAACGGAAAATAAACGCAGCACAAAAAAATAATGTGGAGTAATGAAATTTTGGGCATACATTTGTCTAGGTCACATTTTTTGTGAGATTAACATTGCAAGATCAGAAGTAAGCACTGAAAATGTGAAGCACTTGTATAATACTTAATGAAAAGCATCCGGGCACTCCCAAAAACATACGTTTTTCGTATTAGGTGCATTGTACTGCCACGTACTATCAGGTATTCCATTTTAGAGACCTCAGTAGTCATTAGACATTGTGAGAGAGCAGAATGGGGCGCTCCGCGGAACTCACGGACTTCGAACGTGGTCCTGTGATGGGGTGTCACATGTGTCATACGTCTAGACGCGAGCTTTCCACACTCCTAAACATCCCTAGATCCACTGTTTACGATGTGATAGTGAAGTGGAAAGGTGAAGGGACACCTACAGCACAAAAGCGTACAGGCCGACCTTATCTGTTGACTGACAAGGCCGCCGACAGTTGAAGAGGGTCGTAATGTGTAATAGATCGACATCTATCCAGACCATCACACAGGAATTCCAAACTGCATTAGGATCCACTGCAAGTACTATGATAGCTAAGCTGGAGGTGGGAAAACTTGGATTTCGTGGTCGAGCGGCTGCTCATAAGCCACACATCTCGTCCGTAAATGGCAAATGACGCCTCGCTTGGTGTAAGGAGCGTAAACATTGGACGACTGAACATTAGAAAAACATTGTGTTGAGTGACGAATCACGGTACACAATGTGGCAATCCGATGGAAGGGTGTGGGTTTGGCGAATGCCAGGTGAACGTCATCTGCCACCTTGCGTAGTGCCAACAGTAAAAATCGGAGGCGGTGGTGTTATGGTGTGGTCGTGTTTTTCATGGAGGGGCCTTGCACCCCTTGTTGTTTTGAGTGGCACTATAACAGCACAGGCCTTCATTGATGTTTTAAGCATCTTCTTGCTTCCCACTGTTGAAGAGCAATTCGAGAATGGTGATTATCTTTTAACACGATCGAGTACCTGTTCGTAATGCACGGCCTGTGGCGGACCGGTTACACGACAATAACATCTCTGTAATGGACTGGCCTGCACAGAGTCCTAACCTGAATCATAAAGAACACCTTTGGGATGTATTGGAACGCCGACTTCACGACTGGCCTCACCGACCGACATCGATACCTTTCCTCAGTGGATCACTTCGTGAAGAATAGGCTGCTATTCCCCAAGAAAGCTTCCAGCACCTCGTTGAACATATGCCTGCGAGAGTGGAACCTGTCATGAAGGTTAAGGGCGGACCGACACTAAATTGAATTCCAGCATTACCGATGGAAAGCGTCACGAACTTGTAAGTAATTTGCTCCCAGGTGTCCAGATACTTTCGATCACATACTAAATTCATAACCGGTGTAACCGCCTGAATGTTGAATGTAAGCATGCAAGCGTGCATTCATTGTGTAGTACAGGTCCCGGATGTCAGTCTCTGGGATGAGGTTCCACACCTGTTGCATTTGGTCGGTCAATACAGGGAAATCGCACCGCAGACCATAACTTCAGATCTAGATGCAGTGTGTATAGCACGCAAACAGGTTGGTTGAATTTCCTCAGCTGGCCTCCTCCTAACCAATACACAGCCGTCACTGGCACCGAAGAAGAACCATCTTTCATCAGAAAACACAGCCAGACCTCCGCCGTGCCATCCAAAGAGCTCTCGGTCAATAGCACTGAAGTCGCTGGAATTGCCACTGCAGATTCAGTACGATGACCTAGAGCCATATGCAGAACACGCTGGTCTTCCCTTTCGGTACGCTACGTGGTCATTCGGAGCCCGATCTTCTTGCGACCTTGCCGCGCTGGGTAGCCGCTCCGTCACAGGCAGCTTCCCCCCCCCCCCCCCCCTCCAGCGAGTTTTCCCTCGAGCAAAATGTGTGTGTTGTGCTTAGTGTGAGTTAGTTTAAGTTAGTTTAATTAGTGCGTAAGCCTAGAAACCGATGAATTGAGTAGTTTGGTTCCACAGAACCTTAGCAAAAATTTCCAAACTTTCTTGCGACCGTGTATTCTCTATACAACCGCTACCAGCAGTAAAGTACGATAGCTACTTTCCTGCCAAGTCTTTCTGCAGTATCGCAGAGGAAGCATCCAACATCGCTTAGCCCAGTTACACGACCACGTTCAAACTCGTGGACATGTTGATAATGGCGTCGTTATCGTCTTGAAGAAATTCTTGAGTGATATCAAGTCTCCACGTCCAGTTTTAAAGATATCTAAGCTCACGACCTTTACAGCGTATAAGATGTCTATGTTTTGATGATGTTATTGGATGTGTTAATGTTTGTGAAGGAAAATGATATGGTCAGAGAAACTGCTATTAGGCAACCGTATCTGTGTCTGCTATGGCAGCTCTATGGAGTCGTAGAATCTTTGACAGTCACTTGTGGATAGCTGCGGTGCGCAGCAGGCTGGGTTCGTCGAGTGTACAGTGTAATGCGCGGACGCATTTTTGGAACTATGTGAGTGGCAATTTTATTACGAGGGGGAATGAAGACTCAGAACAATGGTTGTGTTGCATTCGGACATAAAAAATTTTGAAATGAAAAAAAAAGGTATTATTTCATGAGGCAAAAGGTTTATTATTATTTTTGCAGACTCGCATTCTTGGTCCACTTCACCCTCGTCATAGCCGAATTTTTTGTACTTATTGTATTGATTGATCTTCTCGGTTAATATACGTACCATGGAAAGTATTAGATTAAATGAATTTTCATATTAGAGTCTGTAACTGTTTTCTTTGATAAGTTCCTTCCTACCTGAAATTTCAAAACTTAAGGGTTGAGTCACTTGTTTCATTGGCATTCTCTGTCAAGATTATGAACCCAGTTTCCCTGGACCAATTGTAATTAGTTTTTAGAGGTATGTTTTAGCTGTTGCGGAGTCTTGCTTTGTTTCTATTTTTGCCAGCACTTCATTTTGCACATGAGATTCATTATGCTCGTACGTGATTCTTTAGTTTCCTTTATACAATGTAGGTTGTGTCAGTTTCTTTACTATACAAAGGCCATATATCACAGCAGAAATTTTCGTGTGTGTTACCATACATTCTTATAAAGGTCGACATTAAATTGTTTTACATGCGGTTAAGGTTGTTTTTTTTTTCAAATAGTACACGCCGACCAAGTCTACTGAGCGTGAAATTATTGGTTTGCTTATTTACTTGCTTATGAATGAGATCGCTTTTCACACACACAGGATTCTTTTCATTTCATGTACGTGATGTGGCTTCGAGCTCAGTAGCACATTTAGGTTGTAAGTTCACATTCCCAGTTTTATATTTACGATAACACACACATGCGAGTAAGGACTAATCACTTATGAGCGTCGATTTGCATCCACATGGCGGCACTCTTAGTGCCACTCATAGGTGACTGGCGCGAAATTTGAGTAGACATAGTTTTTCAGATGTAGAAATAGGCCTCCCAACTTTCGTCTATGTCGCACAACTCCTTCATCGTGTACTCTAACTACAGACTACGTCGGAAGCAATTTCATATGGTTTATGCACATGAATTTCGCCACTAATACCTGGCTGCGGCAAGCATTCGATATCTGCATGTATGAAGAACAACAACTTCAGCTGGATGCTATACTTGTCTAAGTTAATGAATTGATTTTCTGCTTAGGGCATGACACTGCTGACTGGCTTGAACGGTGAATAATGAACTAAATGTAGAATGACGTTTGCTTTAGAGTGGAAGTACCACTAACAAACTACAATACAAAGATGAGAAGGAGTAATGCTACTGTGTGTTAGCCTGGAAAGGTTTTTTGTGGTAACAGAAATGGTAAATTTACTCATTTGTAACAGACAATATTAGCTTCTTCGTGTGTTTCTGACGATATGGTATTTTGAGACACACAACGGAACTACATTTAACTCTTTTCTTTCATATTACATTGTCTCCTAATAACTATCATCCCGTGTTTGGACGACTGGAAACCATAAAAGTAAACATATCCCTTTTTGTTATTTTCCTCAAATATTTCAACATGCTTTCGATCTCTAGGAAATGGAATATTTTCAAAGTTTAATGCATCTAGATAAGGAATATTATTTGGCATGCAATTCACCCAGTCATTTGCGATGTATAAACCAGCTTAACTAACCACGTGGAGCAATAATTGTTCTTAGATTCAATTTTTAACATAAAATATTTGTTTGCAGTCATCTTTGGTAACATTACATGTGTTTCCATACAAATTTCTTTAATTTATTCACATTAACGAAAAGTTTTAAAATTTAGTTTAACCCCAAGAGGAATCACGAATTTAGAATGTTTCCCGTTTTTTTAAACATAAAGTCGATCTGTAGCATTGGCTGAATTCCATTCACTGATGTTATCAGACATCGATAGAGGCATTCTTTTCCATATATCGAATCTCATCTGACTTGAAAAGTAAGAATTTATAGACAAGCATGGAATTTGTCTTAGGAAGCTGACTGAAATTTGTATGTGAAAACTGCATTGGACATGTCAAGGAAGAGTTTGGAATCCTCAGACCAGTGATGTTTGGCTATTACTGCATTGGACAGTGTTCTCTTAAAGATACAGGGTGCTTTTCCAGCTCAGTATTATGTAAAAATCAACACCTATTTCTTTCAGGCACTGTTTGTGATGTACACTCCTGGAAATGGAAAAAAGAACACATTGACACCGGTGTGTCAGACCCACCATACTTGCTCCGGACACTGCGAGAGGGCTGTACAAGCAATGATCACACGCACGGCACAGCGGACACACCAGGAACCGCGGTGTTGGCCGTCGAATGGCGCTAGCTGCGCAGCATTTGTGCACCGCCGCCGTCAGTGTCAGCCAGTTTGCCGTGGCATACGGAGCTCCATCGCAGTCTTTAACACTGGTAGCATGCCGCGACAGTGTGGACGTGAACCGTATGTGCAGTTGACGGACTTTGAGCGAGGGCGTATAGTGGGCATGCGGGAGGCCGGGAGGACGTACCGCCGAATTGCTCAACACGTGGGGCGTGAGGTCTCCACAGTACATCGATGTTGTCGCCAGTGGTCGGCGGAAGGTGCACGTGCCCATCGACCTGGGACCGGACCGCAGCGACGCACGGATGCACGCCAAGACCGTAGGATCCTACGCAGTGCCGTAGGGGACCGCACCGCCACTTCCCAGCCAATTAGGGACACTGTTGCTCCTGGGGTATCGGCGAGGACCATTCGCAACCGTCTCCATGAAGCTGGGCTACGGTCCCGCACACCGTTAGGCCGTCTTCCGCTCACGCCCCAACATCGTGCAGCCCGCCTCCAGTGGTGTCGCGACAGGCGTGAATGGAGGGACGAACGGAGACGTGTCGTCTTCAGCGATGAGAGTCGCTTCTGCCTTGGTGCACAATGATGGTCGTATGCGTGTTTGGCGCCGTGCAGGTGAGCGCCACAATCAGGACTGCATACGACCGAGGCACACAGGGCCAACACCCGGCATCATGGTGTGGGGAGCGATCTCCTACACTGGCCGTACACCACTGGTGATCGTCGAGGGGACACTGAATAGTGCACGGTACATCCAAACCGTCATCGAACCCATCGTTCTACCATTCCTAGACCGGCAAGGGAACTTGCTGTTCCAACAGGACAATGCACGTCCGCATGTATCCCGTGCCACCCAACGTGCTCTAGAAGGTGTAAGTCAACTACCCTGGCCAGCAAGATCTCCGGATCTGTCCCCCATTGAGCATGTTTGGGACTGGATGAAGCGTCGTCTCACGCGGTCTGCACGTCCAGCACGAACGCTGGTCCAACTGAGGCGCCAGGTGGAAATGGCATGGCAAGCCGTTCCACAGGACTACATCCAGCATCTCTACGATCGTCTCCATGGGAGAATAGCAGCCTGCATTGCTGCGAAAGGTGGATATACACTGTACTAGTGCCGACATTGTGCATGCTCTGTTGCCTGTGTCTATGTGCCTGTGGTTCTGTCAGTGTGATCATGTGATGTATCTGACCCCAGGAATGTGTCAATAAAGTTTCCCCTTCCTGGGATAATGAATTCACGGTGTTCTTATTTCAATTTCCAGGAGTGTATATGTTTTGCATACTTTTTGTCGATAAAAGGGTAATACACTTCACTTTCTAAACAAATTAGAAGTATTTTGAATATTTTTGAACCTGCTTAGGGTTATTAAAAATTTACAAAGAAATTGATGCAATTACTTTACCAAAATGCTTCCTCAAATTGAGGTACCATTTAATCGAATTTTATACATTTGAAGGGAATCAATTTTTTCCAGATATCCATGACATAATGGCTGAGGTACTAGACCTATTTAATTCCATGTAGTATGTATATTACAAGGATAAAAAATATCACATCTCACATTTTAATTTTTTATAATTTTTTCCTAATAAAATGTTGTTTTTTGTATAATTTAGTTGATTCTGCAATAAAGCTTAAGTATACTTCATAAGTATGGACTATTGCAAGTTACAAAAAAAATTAGAGCAATGCTTTATAAACTTTAGGAAATATTTGTACCTGAATTCTGAAAAAAACAGCTCGTGGGAAATTGCTAATGAGTATATGAATCCAATTAAATTGTGCCTCAGAACATTCCTGAAGCATAGTCTTCATCCTGCAGCATTTCTTCATCTTCAAGCTTCCTCTTGGCATTCCTCTTAGCACTTTTGCTTCTTTGGGAACTTGAAGAGCAAATCTTTCAACTTCATGCACCCATTGTCTGTCACACACAAGCAATAGATCTTCCATATTAGAGCTACATTTTACGCTTAAATCTCTCAGGACTTCCAACCTTCCTATCACTCCATTACTGAAACATATCACTGCATCTAGTACACCAACATTTAATGTATTTAGTCCTACAAAAACGTTTTTGGGTGATCTTTCCCATATGAAATGGTTGAAACTTTCATTTGCCTTCCGAATACCTCCATTAAGACATTTACTAAGCAAAACAGTGTCACTCAGGTCTCAAAAACTCGATTTTATTTCATTTGTAACAGGCTGAGGAGGAGAATGCTTATATGGTGTATTAGACCACTTTCTTTTTCTTTTTGGGAACCACACCAAGAATCTGCTCCTTTAGGGCAAAGTCCATGAACAGAGTGGTCATCTGTTGACAACTTATGAAAGTAGATGGCCCATACAGCTTCTCTAATTGCTGCAGCATCATTCAGAGGAGCAGTTCATCTAATGGCCAGTTCATAATAACTCTGAAGAAGGTCTATTTCAGTTTCTGACAACCTGCCTCGGCTAGACCGAGATTTTCCATCAGATAGCAATTTTTCTTTCATTTCATTTTGTGGCGTCCTCAATCTAGCACCCATCCTCTTTCGCACAAAATCCACAACACTCCAGTTTTGTTACCAAGGTATCACCATAAACACTGAAATTCATTTTATTGAAAGCTTTAGAGTCCCCATCAACTAGGTACTTTGCATATCTAACGTTATAAATGGGCACTGACCTCTGAAATACTTTTAGAGTTCCATCACACTGTAACCATCATAATTCTTAGAACACTGATGCTCAATAGGTCCTTCAGTGTTACCATGGCAGGGTTGGCAATACTCAGATAAGCACTCAACATCAAAAACTTTACCATTCTCTGGGCCGGCTGAGTGGCCGTGCGGTTCTAGGCGCTACAGTCTGGAACCGCTTGACCGCTATGGTCGCAGGTTCGAATCCTGCCTCGGGCATGGACGTTTGTGATGTCCTTAGGTTAGTTAGGTTTAAGTAGTTCTAAGTTCTAGGCGACTGATAACCTTAGAAGTTAAGTCCCATAGTGCTCAGAGCCATTTGAACCATTTTGAACCATTCTCTGGAGAAATAGCACTTACAACAACATTCAAGAAACCGTGTTCTCGATGTTGCCATGTCCCATCAAGTGCAACAGTTATGTCCCTGGTTCCACTAATACTCACAGTTTCTTCTACTGCACTTTTCACAGATGGTTTAGACAGAACCATCAAGGCACCTAAAAGCATTTTATGTACTTTTTGAAGCTACTGGGAGGAGGAGGAAGGTCCATCAAAGAAAAATAAGTTTGAGCAATCTTTTCTTCCTTTTCCTGTTTCACGCATTCCATACACTACCTTCAAATCCACATCATATGAACTATGCACAATGTTAGAAGTCATTTTTGAGGTAGATTTATTGCAGGATCTACACAGAACAACTAATTTTGACGCGAAACCCTTCCTGCTACTTTGTTGTTCAGGTATTTCCAGACAGCCTACACCATCACATTGTTTACATTTCGCCACTTCCTTTATCAAAGAAGATAAGATGCCAACATCAACAACAAATTCACTGCAAGCAGCGTCATTCTTAACACAAAAATTTGAATCATCAGGAGGTGTGCCATGTGGGAGTTTCTTCGCTGAAGAACTGATACATAGGTTACTTTCAACAGTGTGGCTCGCTTTGTTTGTGAACTGATTACCACGGAATTTCCTTTTATTGAATTTCTTGATGCGTGGCGTAGTTCGTATTTATTGCACACTAAAGGATATGTATTTCCACAAATATATGTATCACTTGGGCAATGAACATTCAGTAACAAGTGAACAAACTGCTTCAGCGAAACAAAAGTAAATACTGGCAAAGATAATCATTTACAGACACTATAAACCTGCACTGTTACCAACATATACAATGTACCATATGCATAAACAGAAATTTCGCAGTTCTTTTCGAACTAGTACTTGTTGCTGTAACAAAAATAAAGGGGACGTGGTGGCATACCTGTCCGTCACTTTAAAATTTGATATTTATAGGTCATTTTTCATTTGAAACCGTATAATGTATATATCAATGTAATCGGGAGAGACTACAGAATGTAATAAAGTCATAAAAAGTTTCTATTTTTCCACCATTTCCAACCATCCTGTATTCTTAGAAGGGAAATCCCCATTAATCATTCAGCAATGTTATTCAAGGATATTATTGTATTTAACCTGCTGTGCTGATAGTTGACCCATTATTTGTAGTTAATACTATTACTCAGGCTACTGAGCCATCCACAATAGCTCCTCCTTTCCTGCAAAAGTTTGCAAACGGAGATGTGAAAGTATTCTGGATTGTCATGGTTATATTTAGTACCTACAAGAAGAAGATTCTCTTAAGCCACGTGAATACTCTAGCGTAATAAATAAAAGAATAGAGTGTATATCCGTAGTAAAGTAATTCAAGAGTACATTTTGAAACTGAAAAGAGTTACAATCCCTCATAACACCATGCACACAGAAACAGCACAGCATCTATGAATTACTACTAATTACTGATTTGCTTTTAATATCTGCCTTCTTCATAAGTCAGCAAGATCTCTGGCCAGTCGAGATTATTTTAACCTTACAAATGTGCCTTCAAGAAATTGTTTACCCAGTGGCCAGACATCTCACATTTCGCCAAGTCCCCCTAAACCTTTCGTCGTTGATGGAAAACATTTGCCCCACTATAGTAATACGCAGTTATGAGCGTTTTAAGGTACGTATCTCATATCTGTCTAGTTACAGCGAAGCGAGATTCTTTTGAAACATGGAGAAAAACACTGCGGACCACCAGATGGGCTATACAGAAAGCTCTGTGCGCAAATGTGGCGGTGTGCATTTATAGGTGACGAGGTGAGTCTGTTTCACGAAGCCGGCCAGGGTTGCCAAGCGGTTCTAGGCGTTACAGTCTGGAACCGCGCGACCGCTACAGTCGCAGGTTCGAATCCTGCCTCGGGCATGGATGTGTGTGATGTCCTTAGGTTAGTTATGTTTAAGTAGTTCTAAGTTCTAGGGGACTGATGACCTCAGAAGTTATAGTCCCATAGTGCTCAGAGCTATTTGAACCATTTTTTTTTTGTTTCACGAAAATCAGATCAAATCACCATCTTCTCCATTTTAAGAACGTTTGAAGGAACTAATTATGTTTTCTGTGTACATCATAGACATTGTTTCGAGTCGTTGTTACATATTTAAGTAATTTTGCTGGTTTGTATGTAATTTGTATGAAGTGGGATGTATATGCCGTAGGAAGCTTCATCCAATGTAGAAAACTTTGGTTTGTGGTACGTCAAAGACATCTTGAAATGTTATGTTGAAAACCTAGGAGCGATATTTTATTGTTTTTTTGTGAGATGAGTAAATGTGGTTTGGCGCTGATTTGTTGCAGTTTTCCATTCTGAAGGAATCATTCTAAGCCTAGGTTCGCATGAAAACGTGGATCTAGTTAGGTTCGTGGAACACATGTGTCCCACATCAACGTTTTTCAAAATCGGATAGCTTAAAAAGTTTGGTAGTGAATTTTCTGTCTTCCCTTTTTAAATACATGAATAATAAATGAAAGAATTAAAGCATGTTGAGAAGCGGTTACCTCATCACCTGTGACCTGTGCAACTTCCCGTTTTTGGTATTTGTAACGAAATTTAGATTCTTTCGATGCTTTCAAAACCTTCCTTCAATTTACGACACTTTTGCAATACCTTTCGAAAGTTACGACATTTTTTTCGATATTTTTCATACTGTAGCACACAGGTTCTTTAGGCATTTAATCGTTTCACTTTTTATTTCCCCATAAAAAATTTTTTCAGTATATATAATTGAAACGTCCACTTTCAACAATTATACATGACTGTGCTTAAACTGACACACAATATTTTTTAGCGCGACGCAGTCTGACTTTCAGAAATTCCTACAAAGGAATGGCCCTGACTAACATTAACCTGTACCTTTCACAAATCACTTACCTCACAAAAATCTTCATTACTCAAGCTACTGCAATACAGTGAGCGCCACTACTGCCAGCTAAATAAAAGATTCAAACTACAGAAGACACTAACTACTGATAGGCATAGTTAGCAATTGAAAGATGTTAATAGAGAACAAACAATGTATTTACCTTAACAGTCATAGTATATATAGTAGTTCATGACATCCAGTGTTACAAATTTCAAAACTCCGTCATCTCTCTCCCCACATCCACCACTGCTGGCGGCTCACCTCCAACTGTGCAATGCTATGCGCTGTTAACATCCAGCTGCTCAACACTACAATGGCAGACAACAATGCTAATTAGCCACAGACTGCACACAGCACAGCCAGTGATTTTCATACAGAGTGCTACGTAACGTTGCCAATAAGAAAATATAAACAGCCTACTTACATAATGTACACACGATATTGGCCAGATTATAGTTTGTGCTGTTTGTTTTACAACCATCAAAGATATATCACTTACATTTTTATAGCAAACTGATTCCATACCAGTTAATAATCACAAATTTGATTAAATACTGCACATCAACAACACATTTCTAGTATTAAAAGTGTGAATTACATGTTTATTGCATAAGATACAATGAATGTTCTAAGTTTTGTAGTTACAGAAGAGATTTTATATGTTTTGGTAATCTGTTGCATAGTTTTGTTTCTTCATAAAGTACTCCTTTGTGGCATGATGTGGTGTAACAATGAATAACATGTATGTCCTGCCTGACCTGGTACTGTAATCATAGGCACTTGTGTTTTGAGGAAAAAGCTTTTGTTTTCTAAGTATATTTTTCTTGACAAGCATCAATAATTTGAATATGTAAATGCAGAGAACGGTTAAATCCTTAGCTCTTTAAAGAAGGGTTTTCATGGTTTTCTGCTGCTTCTTTGTTTTGTTGCTCTTCCAGCTGCCTTTTGTATCCTGAAAATTGTTGTCATCTGTATATTTCCTCAGCAAATGATACTATACTTCAATATTGAATGTACACTGGCAAGGTATACAGCCCTAACTACTTCTGCACTAGAATTATTGTAAAAAATTATTGCCACATTGATCATTTTTGCTACTATTGAATTAAGCAATTAAGTTTTTCCTGGATATAAATCCCAAGAAATTTAGTTTCAGTGACAAAACTAATATTTTGTTTATCCACACATGTTATTGGATGTGCTACATTATTATCCTAATCTATGTGAAAATTCCTGAGTACTGTTTTCTGTTGATTAAGTGCTAGCCTGATTCTGGTAAACCATTTGTACACTTTTTCCATAATATCTTTTGCAGATGCAGTGAGGCATTCTTCTTTACTTCTTTATTTTCTTCAATCAGTTGACTGCTGATATTTGCAAACAGTACTGGTTCTGAATCATTAATGTGTAATGTAAAATCATTAACATACACAAAAAGAAATCAACTTAGAAGTGAGTGCTGTTGAGCACCATGACTTAGTCCGCTCAGTTCTGAAATTTACACACATTTAATTTCAGTTACCTGAGAGTGATATTCCAAATATAGTTTAATCAATTTATTTGGTACATTTCTTACACTGTTCAAGCTTTCTCAGGAGCTCAGAATGTTCAAACACATCAAAAGCCTTTGTTAGGTCCAAGAATAAACCTAAGACTTTTCTGTGGTTGTCCACTGTACGCAGAATAATGGTTTATCAGGTTGAATGTGGTTGTTTCAGTTGGCTGCTGTGGCCTGAAGTCATGTTGACATCCGCAAACATTATTATTCTCATTGATGAATGTATTTAGTTCCAAAAGGAATAGTTTTTAATAGATTTCGAAAACCCTTAACAGCAGTGACAGAGACCTATAGTTAAATAAACAATTCTGATCACCTTTCTTATATAGGCATATTACTTCTGGCATTGTCCACTGCTTGATAAAGATGATGTGCGTAGTATAATAAAGGAGGGAGGATATGTCTTGCTGCTATTTTTGTAGTATAGTCTGGAATATCTTCAATACCAGCTGAATAATTACTATTTGGCGAATTAATGATATTTAGGAGTTCAGTTGGTCCTACTGGACTGACAAATATTGATACATAATTTGTTTCAATATATGAATATTCTTTCAATGTAATATTGGGTGAAAGAACAACTTTTTTCTTCACTAATTTCTCAGCAACAGCTTTATAGTAAAAATTGAAGTTATTTGCTTGTTTACAACTGCCTTAGATTATGGACATTGTTTCCATCCTGTGGTATTACAATATCTCTGTGAGTTGTGTTCCTCTGTATAAGATCCTGCACAACATTCCATATGGACTTATTTTTATCAAATGAGGCCATAATATATTTGTCAATTTCCATAATTGTGGCTATATCGATGTCATGCTTGAAAATGTTAAATACATTTACATCTTTTCATTGGTAATAGAAGTATCATATACTTTTCTCCATGATTGTTTGCTGATTAGATTCTCGAAGAGTTCAATATGTTTCTGACTAACTCCTTTCATCAGTAACATTTTGCACACTGGTCGAAATGTGATTCACAGGTATGTTTAGTGTTGTCAGTGTAGCCAGTCTTCCATGTAACTGAGCAGAGAGAGTGTCACTGGTTTTTGTTACATGTGTTGAAGAGATAACAGAAAAAGATTTTAGACTTTTATAATACATAAGAACTTTTCTCTGTGAAGACTATAGCTCAGAATATAAATATTAAGATCACCACACAATACCACTCTTTTCCCAGTTATGTTGAATTTGCCTAAAGTAAGGTCTAGCTGTTAGAAAGAAATCACTGATTTTGCTGACAGGATTTCGTTACATATATTAAATCATAATTTTTTCAGGCACTAACTCAACAGCATAGGTTTCAAAGTCACTTTCAGAGCCTAATTTGCATACAGAGGCTACATTCTTATGATGTATACAAGTTTCTTTTACGTGTACAGAAGTTCCTTCAAGTTTTCATTCAATTAGACACAAGCAGTTAGCTAGGCTAAAATCTGGTACTTCTAAGCGATGTAAATAATCAGTTTGTAACAAATCATAAAGCTGAGACATCACTCCATTTACTGCTGACAGTTATGTTTATTTCAAAATCTTTCTTTCTTAATGACAGTACATTTTGTTGTACAATCATTAGTGTGTATTAGCAGTTTAGTTGTGTATCATATTTATTTGTGATACAGTCGGCTTTCTTAAAAAATATCATTCACTCTTTTTAGAACCCATTCCACCTTTCTTTAAGAGCCATCTGAACAAAGTTAGATGGAAATGCTTACATAGTATCCTTCTTATGACTGAAATTTATTAAACAACACATTTCTTCAACGAAAAACTGATTCCCACTGTAAATTAAGTGAAAGTCATGGCTCATATGTATGGATTTGTCTAGTGTTCTTACATCAATTAAGTAGACATACAGAAATTTTTCATACTTTGTCTTCCTCTTCCCTTGCACATGATATGGTTGATTGATAACAGCTGAATTTCTGTTGCCTAATTCCAGTAGCACACTTTCAGGAACTGTGACGAGTTCACCACCTTTATCTCTGGAAACATCATTTGCCCCTTCACAAATTATGGTAGAGTCTTTTGAGCTAAGGTTTACACATGATTTTACCATTGATTTTGTCACTTCTTCAGTATCTGCCCTCAGCTTGACAAAGGCCTGGACAAGTTAGTTTGCACATCTTCCATTTTTTGTGATATCTACTACGATGACTATCGGAAAAAATTAAAACTTTTCGTTCCTTTTTGTACGCTTCAGAACAATTGTCTTATTTTTTAATCATATGTTGTTGTTTACTATGTGAAATTTGTGAACAATTAACAGTGTGTAGGTTCTGATCTTTATAATTCTTTTTTCGAATCGCATGCTTCTGTCTGAGATTGTTTGTAGAATCATTTTTGTCATTATATCTATTTATAGAACTCACGCTTTTATTTCCAAGTTTTGTGTAGGTTTACGCTGTGGTTCAGGCTTTGTTTATGTAACTGTTAGCTGAAAATTCTGTGAGGTTGGTTTGAAGTTCTGGTAGTTATTTTAAGTTCATCGGGGAGAAAGTGTTTGAAATAGACTTAAATGTTTACCTTCATGTAGAAAATTTTAAAAAGACGTAAACTAAAATTTTAACCTACCTGTGAGGATAATATAATGAATTGAAATTGTAACCTGTATGTTACAGATATGGAAAAGATGTAGTGATAGTAGTAAACGCAATTGTAGCCAAGATTTTACTCTTGTTATGCTAGTGGAAATCTAGTTGGAACACACTAGTTAAAGTGTAGAAGGCATGCAGTGGATTTGTTATGTAAATCACACAAAAAACGTATGTGTATAATCACTAAAACCGACATGCCTGTTTTAACTTGTAAGGTAGGAAGAATATTCTACATGTTTCATGCAAGTCCACATTTGCCTAGATGATATCTCGTGATGTCTTATTTCGTAAGAGAGTATCTGTGTAAGAGCTTGATTGTTACCAGAGATACAAAGTAGAAGCCTGTTCCTACCTCCAGGGAAAGCTTTCAAACACATGCAGACACAGTTCACTTGTCAACACAACTGGATGAGATGATCTTATGCTCAAACTGTCCTTTCTGTAGGAAGCTTCCTGATTGGCGAGTGGTGACGGGTGATGGGGTAATTGAGAAAAAGAGCATAGGGAGGGGTGGGTTAGAGAGAAGTAGGGAAAGAGGGAGAAGGGTGGGTAATGACGAGGGAGAGCAGTTCAAGGTTACATTTCAACCTGAAACAGCATTGAATGCCTACAAATTTCAGTTCACATTTTATCCTCTTATTTAACACAGGTAATTAGCTTACTTCCTTACAAATAGTATATGATAAGTGCTAACCGAATTACTTATCAGTAATGTGAAAAGCACTGATTACACTAAATACTAACAAGTAGACGTCTCCACTGGTGCGATCGACTTTTTGAAACTATCTATAGTGTGATATAGTTTAAGACTCCCTGTATCATACAATGTAATCACTACACCTAGTGTACTCACTTGCAAGTAACAGATGAAGAAAAATACAGAATTTTGAGTAACACTCAACAGCATTTAAAAAAATGCAACATACAGGTTGTTTGTGTGGTGAAGTGGACAGAATAACAGCTTCGTGTGCAGCTGGTTGCAGGTTCAAATTTTGTCTGGGGCACAAGTTTTTATATTTAAATCTTTATCTAAATTACTTTGATCATAATTTTGTTCAGTTAGTTAATTTAAATGTAATATTTTGATGCCACTCTTTATCACATAATTTTAATAGAAATATCAACTTCTCGCTTTGCTCTCGTTTTTCTTCCTATTATTCTTTCCTGCTGGGAAGTTTTATTCGTGTGTTTTAGTTACTTTTATGTATTTATTTAGATTTAATTTCTATTGTTTTATCACCTTGTTATTTGGAACACATTACTCCATTCATTGTATCTATTTCGCATTTTGCTTGAATTTTGCTTCACTTATAAAACCGTCATTCATTTAAATTTTCATCTGCATTATTTGGTCCATAGTACAATAGATATTTTGGTCATGTTTTAACAAAAGTACATTTTTCACACCATTGGACAAATATGCATAGATTACTTCATCTTTTGTTTTTTGATTGATAGACTGGGATTTTCAAATAATTGAACATTACAATCGAAAAATACAATTCATATTCACAAAAATTCCATTTGGAAAGAGAATAACATGAAGAAAAAATGAAACGAAAGAAAGAGTTCATACCGCTATTAAAATGAAGTGACGAAGGAATAGAAACAAAAAATTACATGTAAACCATTTAACTGAATAAAAAGAATGATCCAAACCATTTAGATAAATAGTTAAAAATAAAGAAGCTTGTGCATCTTAGGAGATTCGAAACTACATCCCCCTGCATGCGAAGTTGTGGTACCATTCATTACCTGCAAAATCCGATTATGTAAAGCAAATTTTATATCGTTCTTAAGTATCACATAAAATTCCGAATTTTTGTCGTTAATTACTCGCAAACGAGGGCTCACCAGGGTGAATGGCTGAAGTGTGTGATACCTGGGATCTTAACCTACATCAGCGTATGCATACTTTTCAAAAGTAGATCGCACCGCTGGGGACCTTTCCTTGTAAGCAGTTCTTGAATAAATTTTAATCAGTATCTAAATGTATAGTAGCAGAGTGGTTCGTATCCAGGTCATGGGCGTCTGAAGCCAGTTTTTTTCTTTCTTTTGTAATGAAAGGGTTTAATTAGAGTTTACTTCGGTAGATTCTTCAGACAGAATACGTATGAGCACATCTACATAGTTCTGTGAGATCATCAGCCAGTCAAGATAGTACTTTAAAAACAAAATCCGGCAAATAAGGGAATAGGAGTGATCCCATATCGTTGTTAGCTGAAATGTAGCACTAGAGAGAGGATCCTATCTGGGTGCAACATACCAAGTGACAAGCAGCTGCCAACACGTTATTTGTCTCCCACTCTTTTTACTGGCTTCGAAGAATGGGTCGACAATGGGCAGTTGTCAGTATGTCGCTTTCCACAGGAACAAACAACTTTGCTGAATCGACGGTCTTAATTGGGACGTAGGCCATAATGACTGTTACTTGAACAATTCAGGAGAATATTGAAGGGAAATCTTGGAAATAAAAGTAATTATCTGAAATACTCCAGGGTCGGCTACGAGGTGTACAACCGCATGCGAAAACGATGTGCGGACCGAGGCTCGGCCCGTCCTGGCTTTGCTCCTTTCTTCTCGGAAGAAGGGCGTAGCAGCGCGACATTTCATTTAGCACTACGATGTGCTTTTTCCGTAGGTATGAGTTTCCTCAATTCACGGAATTTTGGCGTCATTGCTTTTTACCCTTCACTATTTGCTCGTGCCGTACAGAAAGATCTCAGATTCCTTGGCTGGTTGCTCGAAAAGAGGCACTTTAGCGATATATTCTCGGAAGCCTTTAAAAATGAAATGGAGAGACAGAAGAGGAAGATAAGAATTCTCAGTATCGCATAACAGACATACATTCATGTAATAACTGGTACCACGAATTTGCTATGGAATGACATTACACCACCATTCAGAAAGACGTTAAAGATTTAGTTGACCACGAAATAGCAAAAAATGACGACGATCGACAGACGGGATTCATTTTTCTGCAGATCGAGAAGCACTCTGTGCCAAAGTTTCGGGCAAAGAGAAAGTGGTGAAATTCGTGATACGTGTTCCGAAGTTACACGCATAATACTCGTACTACTGCGAGCTACAACAGTTTTCGATGGAACAGAACGAAGAATATGCAGGCTTTGTGTGTACTGGAAAGTACGTTGGTTAAGTCAATGAGTATGCCTGGTCGTGAGAAATCTCAAAATCTTCATCAATCTGCTGCTGCGGTGTGGTTAGATTGTCATAGCCAAAACTCTCACCTCTTTTGCCAGTGTATCGATAAGATAGTCGTTGGACAGCACGCTGCGGAAAGTACTGAAGTACCGCAGCGATTCAACTGTCTCTACTTAGGACTTTCCGTCTCCAGACTATTTTAGATGGGCAACACTGAGCTGGACTGTTGGCACGGAGGATATCGCTGAAACAGCTTGTTTTCGGCTATACCGGCTTTTTCATCTCCAGTGCAACCCGAGTGTTAAGACTGCTCAGAATAACCGATTTTGCCGGCCGGTGTGGCCGAGAGGTCCAATGACGCCGCCACTACATAAATCGCACCACACAATGAGTTTTTCTGAATGAAATGGCACTTCATGGACAACTTGTGGGTTCTTGTCGCTCCAATAACGATGATTTTGCGTACTGACAAAGCCACTAGAACAAAAACACACCTCGTCTGAAAAGATGGTTTTTGTCATTGAAATCAAGATCAGGTTCCAACGACTGCCGCAATGTGTGATCGTTTGACTTCAACTCTTGAGTCAATACAACCTTATAGGGATGCCGGTCCTTATGCTTTCGCAAAAGGCGTCAAGTTGGTGCCTAAATACTGGACGCACCTGGTCCGATATGATCCTTACTTCGCGCTTCACGTTGTCTGCTTGGTGGGCTCTAGCCGTGTAGAGCAGGCGCTCTCAAACGTTTCCGTCGCGCCCACTTTGAACCAAAAGTGATTTTCGCCCTCTCCTCCAATCCTGTTGCAGATAGCATGATGTGGAAAAGAAAAGAATGTACATACTTTCATTAAATTCGAATCTTTTTCCTTGTTAGTACTGCATACTTTCGAAGAAGAAGAGACACACCGTGAATCACTTCCTTGGGAGATCTTGGTACCACTGCGAATCAGTAACATATCCAAGGGAATGGATCACTTTATTTTAAATCTGTTTCACTGCTGCCACTGAACGCCAAAAAGAATTCTACCAGTAGCTAAGTCACTGTGTCTGAAGTGACTCCGGCAACCTGACTGAAATCCCGTGGACAATAACAACTTTAATTAACAATGTCTTATTATAGCCAGTGTTGCAACGAAGTGCCGGTCACGTTGTCAAGTGACTTATTTTCATTAGTGATGGTTAGCCGCGTGGGATTAGCCGAGCGGTCTAGGGCGCTGCAGTCATGGACTGTGCGACTGGTACCGGCGAAGGTTCGAGTCCTCCCTCGGGCATGGGTATGTGTGGTTGTCCTTAGGATAATTTAGGTTAAGCAGTGTGTAAGCTTAGGGACTGATGACCTTAGCAGTTAAGTCCCATAAGATTTCACACGCATTTGAGCATTTGGTAAATGTTAGGTAAGCAGCTGATCCTGCGAGTGATCGGTGACAAGGGCTGTGTTTTCATCACATATTACTCGCGACTTTCTCGGCATTCCTGCAGACGGGATTTACTGGTCAGTTATTGTGGAATAAGTCAGCGTATCAACTGTGGCAGAATTCCCTAACTTGGTTCATGGAAAGGAAAATCTGACGCTAGCAATATTTGTTTAGGTAAGGTTTTTGTGACTGTAGTTAATACAAATATTTCAGTGAATGCCGGTGACCCCACTACAACTCTCTGCGCCCATCCAGCGGAGTGCGCCCCCCCCTCCCCCGCATTGAGGACGGCTCACTCAAACTTGGTCACAGTTCGGCGTATAACCTAAACAGAGAATCGGAGAGGACGATCCATTTCTCTGGTGAACAAATGATGAGCACCCAAAAGTGAGCTGCTACTTTGGTAAAAAAAATTATAATTTCTAAACGTTCAAGAAGCGTGAGTCGCTGCATGATGAAACTGCAAATTGTACTGAATATTTTCATCCCTGGAAGCACACAAAAAGTATGTAAGAGACTTGTAATTTAAAAAAGAAAGTACTCATAATAAATAATTAAATCAACAAAAGAATACTGTTCTCAGCGACTGTTGCCCCATCGGCATCCTCGGCTGAGCAGGTCTGCAGACGGGAAGCTGTAAAGTGCTAGTCTCGACGTCGAGGCGTTAACGGCATTAGTGGCGAGGTGCTAAGCGCGCGACTGCAGCTAACTGGAACTGCAACAGCAGCTAGCTGCAGTGTGCGGGGCGTGGACTGCGCTGGCGGAACGGCGGCTGGCGGCCGAGTGGCGAGCAATGAGGTGGCTGCGTAACGACCCAGAACACTGTTTCTCTCCGGTCCAGCTGACGATTTAGACAGGCAATTGTTGAAGTGAAATTACAAACTCCCGTTTTTCCTCTTAGTCACCGGCCTTCGGACCGGTTCGATGCGTCCCCACACAAATACCTCCTGCGCCAATCCATTCATCTCTGAGTAGCTCGATATTTGCTTGAGGTATTCCAATTTCTGTTTTTCCTCTACGGTTTTTTACACTCTGCAGCTCCCTCTAGAACCATAGAGGTTACTCCGTGATGTATTAACCCAGTCCCGATATCCTGCCCCTACTTCCTGTGATTTCCGTACATAGCTCTCCTCGCCGATTATCCGGAGAACCTCCTCGTTCCTTACCTTACCAGTATACATAATTTTCAGCATCCTTCTGTAGCACCACATGTCAACTGCTTCGTTTCTCTTCATCTCTGGTTTTCCCAAGAGCCGATATTTCACTGCTGTAGAATGCTGTGCACAAAACGTGCATCCTGAGAAATTTCTTCCTAAAATTAAGACATACGTTTGATACTAGTAGACTTCTATTGGTCAGGAATTTCGTTTTTGTCAGTGCAAGTCTGCTTTTTGTATTTCCCTCGCCGTGTCGATCGTGGCCCATTTTGCTGCTTAGGTAGCGAAATTCATTAACTTCGTCTATTCCGAGATCCCCAATGCTGATGTTATTCTACTTTTCATTACTTTCGTCTTTCCTCGATTTATTCTCAATCCATATTCTGTATGCATTAGACTGTTCATGCTGTTTAACAGATCCTGTAATTCTTCTTCATTTGCACTGAGGCTAGAAAGGACATCAGCGAATGTTAACATGGGAAACCTTCCACCTTCAATTTGAGTCCCACTTTTCAACTCATTGTTTCTTCGATGTGTAGATGGAACAGTACTGGGGAAAAATTACAACCCCGTCTTACACCCTTTTTATTCCGAGCCCTTCCTTGTTGGTCTTACAGCCTTATTATTCCTTCTTGGTTCTTATACGTATTGTCTATTACCCGTCCTTCCCTGTAACTTACCCATAAAAAAATGGTTCAAATGGCTCTGAGCACAATGGGACTTAACATCTGAGGTCATAAGTCCCCTAGAACTTAGAACTACTTAAACCTAACTAACCTAAGGACATCACACACACATCCATGCCAGAGGCAGGATTCGAACCTGCGACCGTAGCAGTCACGCGGTTCCTGGCTGCAGCGCCTAGAACCGCGTGGCCACCGCGGTTGGCGCTTACCCATATTTTCCTCAGAATTTCTAATACCTCGCACCAATTTACATTACCGACCGCTTTTCCAGGTCAACAGATTCTATGAATACACTCCTGGAAATTGAAATAAGAACACCGTGAATTCATTGTCCCAGGAAGGGGAAACTTTATTGACACATTCCTGGGGTCAGATACATCACATGATCACACTGACAGAACCACAGGCACATAGACACAGGCAACAGAGCATGCACAATGTCGGCACTAGTACAGTGTATATCCACCTTTCGCAGCAATGCAGGCTGCTATTCTCCCATGGAGACGGTCGTAGAGATGCTGGATGTAGTCCTGTGGAACGGCTTGCCATGCCATTTCCACTTGGCGCCTCAGTTGGACCAGTGTTCGTGCTGGACGTGCAGACCGCGTGAGACGACGCTTCATCCAGTCCCAAACATGCTCAATGGGGGACAGATCCGGAGATCTTGCTGGCCAGGGTAGTTGACTTACACCTTCTAGAGCACGTTGGGTGGCATGGGATACATGCGGACGTGCATTGTCCTGTTGGAACAGCAAGTTCCCTTGCCGGTCTAGGAATGGTAGAACGATGGGTTCGATGACGGTTTGGATGTACCGTGCACTATTCAGTGTCCCCTCGACGATCACCAGTGGTGTACGGCCAGTGTAGGAGATCGCTCCCCACACCATGATGCCGGGTGTTGGCCCTGTGTGCCTCGGTCGTATGCAGTCCTGATTGTGGCGCTCACCTGCACGGCGCCAAACACGCATACGACCATCATTGGCACCAAGGCAGAAGCGACTCTCTTCGCTGAAGACGACACGTCTCCATTCGTCCCTCCATTCACGCCTGTCGCGACACTACTGGAGGCGGGCTGCACGATGTTGGGGCGTGAGCGGAAGACGGCCTAACGGTGTGCGGGACCGTAGCCCAGCTTCATGGAGACGGTTGCGAATGGTCCTCGCCGATACCCCAGGAGCAACAGTGTCCCTAATTTGCTGGGAAGTGGCGGTGCGGTCCCCTACGGCACTGCGTAGGATCCTACGGTCTTGGCGTGCATCCGTGCGTCGCTGCGGTCCGGTCCCAGGTCGACGGGCACGTGCACCTTCCGCCGACCACTGGCGACAACATCGATGTACTGTGGAGACCTCACGCCCCACGTGTTGAGCAATTCGGTGGTACGTCCACCCGGCCTCCCGCATGCCCACTATACGCCCTCGCTCAAAGTCCGTCAACTGCACATACGGTTCACGTCCACGCTGTCGCGGCATGCTACCAGTGTTAAAGACTGCGATGAAGCTCCGTATGCCACGGCAAACTGGCTGACACTGACGGCGGCGGTGCACAAATGCCGCGCAGCTAGCGCCATTCGACGGCCAACACCGCGGTTCCTGGTGTGTCCGCTGTGCCGTGCGTGTGATCATTGCTTGTACAGCCCTCTCGCAGTGTCCGGAGCAAGTATGGTGGGTCTGACACACCGGTGTCAATGTGTTCTTTTTTTCATTTCCAGGAGTGTACTTCTCGATTTTTCTTCAGCCTTGCTTCCATTATCAAGTGCAACGTCCGAACTGCCTCTCTGGTGCCCCTGCTTTTTCTAAAACCAAACTGATACTCGTCTAACAAATCCTCAATTTTCCATCAGCTTGGATGCACGATCTATTAAGCTGTTGTGTAGTGATTGTTGCACTTGTCGGCTCTTGCAGTCTTCAGTGGAAAGTTTGATGCTATATCATCAATTTCACAGACTCTACAAACCTACGTATTGTTGCCACTTCACCCAGTTTCAGAAACTCCGATGATATTTTATCTGTTTCTTCTGCCATATTTCGAGTCTTCTTAACCTCTTTTAAATTATGCCTCTAAAATTAGGTCTCCTACCTCTTCCTTATCGACTTCTGTTCCTCCTCCTACCATTTCATCGGGCAAATCGGAACCTTCATATATGCCTTCAGTGTATTAATTCCATCTATTCGCTCTCACAGCTGCGTTTAACAAAGGAATTACAATTGCATTCTTAATGTTACTGCCTTCGCTTTTATTTCCCGCGAAGGTTTTTTTCACTTTCTGTATGCTGTGACACTCCTTCAGCAAATAATTTCTCTTTTGAGTTCTTCTTACTCGTATTTTTCATGTAATCATTTCGCCTTATCTTTCCTGCAGTTTTTATTACATTCCTAAGAGACTTGTATTTACGTATTCCCTCAACGATTTTGCTCTCCTCTCTTTCATCGAGCAACTGAACTACACTACTGGCCATTAAAATTGCTGCACCAGGAAGATGACGTGCTACAGACGCGAAATTTAACCGACAGGAAGAAGATGCTGTGATATGTAAATGATTAGCTTTCCAGAGCATTCACACAACGTGCTGACAGGAGGAAAGTTTCCAACCGATTTCTCGTACACAAACAGCAGTTGACCGGCGGTGCCTGGTGAAATGTTGTTGTGATATCTCGTGTAAGGAGGAGAAAAGCGTACCATCACGCTTCCGACTTTGATAAAGATCGGATAGTAGTCTATCGCGATTGCGGTTTATCGTATCGCGACATTGCTGCTCGCGTTGGTCGAGATCCAATGACTGTTAGCAGAATATGGAATCGGTGGGTTCAGGAGGGTAATACGGAACGCCGTGCAGGATCCCAACGGCCTCGTATCACTAGCAGTCGAGATGACAGGCATCTTATCCGCATGGCTGTAACGGATCGTGCAGCCACGTCTCGATCCCTGAGTCAACAGGTGGGGACGTTTCCAAGACAACAATCATCTGCACGAACAGTTCGACGACGTTTGCAGTAGCATGGAATATCAGCTTGGAGACCATGGCTGCGGTTACCCTTGACGCTGCATCACAGACAGGAGCACCTGCGATGGTGTACTCAATGACGAACCTGGGCGCACGAATGGGAAAACGTCATTTTTTCGGATGAGTCCAGGTTCTGTTTACATCATCATGATGGTCGCATCCATGTTTGGCGTCATCGCGGTGAACGCACATTGGAAGCGTGTTTTCGTCATCGCCATACTGGCGTATCACCCGGCGTGATGGTATGGGGTGCCATTGGTTACACGTCTTGGTCACCCCTTGTTCGCATTGACAGCACTTTGACCAATGGAGGTTACATTTCAGATATATTACGACCCGTGGCTCTACCCTTCATTCGATCCCTGCGAAACCCTACATTTCAGCAGGATAATGCACGACCGCATGTTGCAGGTCCTGTGCGGGCCTTTCTGGATACAGAAACTGTTCGACTGATGCCCTGGCCAGCACATTCTCCAGATCTCTCACCAACTGAAAACGTCTGGTCAATGGTGACCGAGCAACTAGCTCGTCACAGTACGCCAGTCACTCCTCTTGATGAACTGTGGTATCGTGTTGAAGCTGCATGGGCAGCTGTACCTGTACACGGCATCGAAGCTCTGTTTGACTCAATGCCCAGGAGTATCAAGGCCGTTATTACGCCAGAGTTGGTTGTTCTGGGTACTGGTTTCTCAGGATCTACGCACCCAAATTGCGTAAAAATGTACTCACATGTCAGTTGTAGTATAATATATTTGTCCAATGAATACCCGTTTATCATTTGCATTTCTTCTTGGTGTAGCAATTTTAATGGCCAGTTGTGTATTTCTTCCTTTACCTGTAATTTACTCGCAGTTACCTTCCTTGTAAATATGTTATTCTTTCCAGTTTCGGTGTTTGCCTTTTTAGGGATGTCCATTCCTTTTCAACTTAACTGCTCACTAAACTATTATGGCATTATCTGTAGCGTCAGAGAACTTTAAGCGTGTCTCTTGATTCTTTAGCACTTTCGTACCCCACTTCTTTGCGGGTTAGTTCTTTCCGTCTAGTCTCTTAAACTTCAGCCTACTCTTCATCACTACTAAGTTGCGATCTGAGTATATATCTACTGCTGTGTAATCCTTACATCCAGTGTTTGATATCTGAATCCCTTCCTAACGACGACGTAATATAGGAGGAACCTTCCTGTATCTCCCGCCATGTGCAAGGATACCCCCTCCTTTTGTGATTTTGGAACAGAGACCGAAAGGTGAGGGATCTCCCTTTTTCTGCAGGTGCATACAGATGCCTGATCAGCGTAGTCAATTATATAGCATCTGAAAGGAGTTTCTTTTAATGAAAGAGATAAATTTTAATTATCTCAGTATATTCTTTAGATGTAAATCGTATTGGCGCGCCTGTGTCGGCCTGTGATGCCGCAGTCAATCTATAAGGTCAAGAAAACGTTTTACTTATAGTGTCTGAACTAATTTCGAGAAATAAGGAGAAAAGGAATGATTTCAACGTCCCCGCCAGCTGAAGTCCAGTTCCATGCAGAGACAGTATAGTCTGGATCCGACACTTAATGTTTTTCTCCGACGCTTCCAGCGGGCAGTCGAGAAGAAGTGAAGTGTGAGTAATTGTCAGCGGATCAGGTTCGGCTGGAACAAAATACCGTTGCTGACTCCGTGATCCTAATCGGCACGTCGGTCGCAAGATACTGTACTTCAATGCAGCAGGAGAACGTTGGAATTAAACATAAGAAGTACATATAAGAATATTGTATACTCCTTACACCGGCTGGGGGACCCGCAGTTATCTGTAGATCCTCTGCTGAAGCAAAGGAAATCTTCAGTGACGAAGCAGCCATAAAGCACTAGACACATACGCTGACACGACTTTCCCTACATGGGTAGATTGTGGTAGCGCTAAGACTGAAGCATTAAAGCACAGTTTCATAGAACGAGATGAATAGTAAAATGGAAAAAATAGTTTTTTCAGAAACTGAGTATGTGGGAACCATATTTCCACAAAACAGCTATAGATGTGGTGCTTCTTTAGAGGAGTAATGTGGTAAACGGGCAGTGCTGTATACAATCTATAATCCATAATTCTGTAATAATGTGAGTGATAAAACAGTTTCCAGAATACGTTTACTTTTCACAGGCAATGTTGCACTGCTGTTAAATGCTTACAGAAGACTATGTTCGAAAATTTTGGTCTTAAATAATCAACAGTTCGTTAAATGTTGTCAACATAACATATAAGATTCATTTTTTTCTTTCAAAAGGGGAAGTAAAGCACAAATGTGCGCTGCATGGAGCATCATGGTGAGACGGATCCGACAGATTCGTCTCATATATTTATCTGATCTTGTAAGTCATTGAATTTTACGTTATCACTCGCTATCTGCTTGGGAAGGTTTTAAGCCTCTCGGAAGGACATGAGTCGTTTTAGTCTCAATATTCACCTTAAGATTTGTGCAACTGTGTCCTTCAAATATCCTTTTCCTATTAATTTATGTGCTGTGCTTAATTGATATGGGGTTTTCGTAAGTGAAGCCAGTATCTGTTGTATGCTGGAGCAGTTGTACCAATAGTGATAGTTTCTGTCAATAGACAGACAGATTTAGCCTTGGCGTATGTCAGCCGGATGAACAGGTGTACAGTTAAGTTGGCAGGAGGGATACTGCTCATGTTTGGCTACCCCCTCCCCGCTGAAAAGCCGAAGGGGCTCTGTTGCGTGAGCTTAGACCCTGCGCGGCTCCGGGGACCATTAAGTGACATCAAAATGACGTGTGCGTGTCCAGGAGAGCACTTAGAATAGAATAAACTGAGCGCGAAACTGACACTGCCTGGTCTCGTGGGTGAGTGGACCCTCAGAAATCGCGGAAACAGCAGCTACATATTTCACTCGCGGCAATTTGGTCCATTTGGAGACGTAAGAAAGACGATAATTTCATTGTAGATGCTTGCACCAGGCAGAAACGGAGTAAATAAGCACATGATGTTACTGGAAAGGAAAAGCACGAAAAATTTGCGCAAAATTATACACGTGGGAATATGTATTTATTATGCTGATAAGCATTAAAATTATAATCATTCTCGCTGCGAACATTAATGCTGTCTGTAATAATCACTGTTAATTTAGAGATTTTTCATGATAAATAAAAGTGTTTTACTCAGGATCACGCTTTCAGGCCTCTAACAAACTATACAGAAGAGTTAATCAAGTAACCGATGGGAAACGTCATATGCCTATTTCACATTTTATTAATCATCTTTTAGTGACATTTTCATGATATCTTTAATCAAATCTTTGAATTGCTTCACATATGTCCCTGCAGACATAAAAAACTACCTAATGTACAGCAGTTACTGCAATGCAAAGAAATCACTAGTGCTGATGTCTCAAGTTACTAATAAGCGTAGTGTTGGTCTTTCTTAAGGTTACGTTGGTCGTCAATGCTGCTTTTAAATTTCCTCCTCAGTTGTAATGAGTAAGCAACATCAAGTGTCAACCTACGTACGTCCAATGCTAATATATAACTTCAGTTCATTTCAGTACCTCCACACATTTCCAGTTTACGTACAGTTTCCGACAACCTAACAGAACGAACAGTACTAGAAAAGACGCGTTTTGAAGAGATCTCTAATGCGGTGTCTCACTAAAACTGTGTATTCTCGTAAGACGCAAATGTAAACACAGAAATCACTAAATATGGCATGTTAGCTTCTCAAAAAGACGAATACAATGAGATTGTTCGTACCAGAATCTGTTATAAAAGTTAATGTGGACGCAAACGTGTTTTATTTGATGCTGTAACTCGACGTTTTTATACACACAACCATAGTGAACATATCACCTGATTAGCATTGTTATTGGTCGTAATGTGCCCATAAGTCTTTACTGCCAGTCCGTCATTAGTTGACGTTTGCGCACAAAAATTCGTAACAGAGGTGTTTGCGATAAATCTTCACATTTCCTTGAACTCCATACTGCAAGTTATAATACAAAAAATCAAGCCAATATGGAGAATGCCGCATCGAGTGTCACGCTGGTTTGGCGTCACTTCGACAGCGGCTGCTAGAAGGATGGAGGAGTGGGAGGAGCCGCGCAGGATTTAACACTTGCTCTCTCTCCTTTTCCGATACCTCACTCAGCCAATGGGAGTGGGTAGAAGCAGGTGTTCCCAGACACTTAGTAGATTAAGGTGTTGGAACTGTACCTAATGTGTAACGTTTAACCATATTTATTTCAGCCTTTTCGGACTTCTGGGGAAAATTATATTTGGTTTCGTAGGACTTGTTTATGTGAGAGTTACATACCATATGTGTTGTACACAAAGAAACTTCATTCTCTTATGTAGTTTTTAAGGTGAAATTACTTCCGATGTGTACAGTAAATTCACATAATTGTGAGAAGCAGAGGACTGAAACGTTCTTTCTCGAAAGGTTTTGAGACTGGAAACACCTGGCTTTGTTGAGCTAGGTGTTAGGGCCTACATGGGCAACTGCAGGACTGAAGTTATTCCTTATTTAACTCGCAGTAAACCCCTGTACCTTCAGTGTGATTGCTGTCTACTGAAGCTTCCAAATTGAAACTGATTTTTCTTTCATAAAAGTGGTGTTCAGCCATATATTGGTTAGAGTACAGGACACTGCAAATCCTTGTTAATCACTGAACAGATTTCACTTGGCAGAGAAGCTTACATACTTGCATTATTTTTCATCATCCTCATCGCCATTCATGTCGCCGAAGTGGCGTCAACTAAAAAGACTTGAACCAGGTGCCAGGGCTACCCGACGGGAGGCCCTAGCCATTTCATTTCATTTTCATTATTTTTCATCGTGTTTGAATGGTGTAATTTAATAGATTTTCATGGTTTGGGGACTTTCCAATACTCATTTCTTTCTTTCATTAGTTGTCCAACAAACAGTCACACGTTCATCGTTAATAGGACATTTGTAGACCGCCCTAAATTTCAGATGAATGTTATTGAGGAAGAGATGGGGTTTCTTTGTACTTTGTACGTTAAGTGGCATGCTAGACAACGTGTTGTTCAGAGTACGTTGGAATTCTCTTTTGTTCGTTAGATATATCGAAATTTGCGAAACACAGTGAGTGCCTGTGTATGGGAATTATATTTATTTTCGTTCACTTTGTGAAATTCAATGAACGTATCGTTGCTTGCTACCTGCTCGGGACTGAGTTGAGATTTGCTCTGTTGAGTAGGCAGTGAGCATGTTAGTGGGATTGGTGATGGAGAGCTATGCTTATATTTTCTTCCTGAGGCATGAACGACTATATGATTATGAAATGGGCATCCTTTTGTTATCCCAGCTATCCCCCATCACTATTGGTCTGGTGCACCGGTAATTTTAACTCTTTTATGGAGTAGGGATAGAACCATGTAATAAGTTGATAAGTGCATTTTTATCTTCTGAAATTGGTCCATACACAATTTATTTTATTAATAAATCCTTCAGACCAAATGTTTCAGGGATCATGATTTCTGTGGTGGAGTAATTATTAGGAAAATTAAATGTGATATTTTGATTATTTAGTTGAAGAGTCTGAAGAAATGTATACACTGAATTATCCTAGTGCCATTGTCAGATTAAAGCGATGTATGAATAATTACAGTAACAGTTTGATTTATCACGAGAATGGAAACAAAGGTATTTCTTTTACCTACTCTTGACAAGATTTCAGCATTTTCATATGTAGAAGGAGGTGCCTTTCAGTGGTTTTACAGTAAACATTTGTTTATTGGCATAAGATAAATAAGTTATGAGTACTATTTGTGTAGTGCAAAGAGGGCAGTGGCAGTTTGCTAGAACCATAAAACCATTAAACATAATGAAGCTATCAAGACGTTCCCATGACATTATGGTATTTGACGGCTCAGTGGACTCTCGTGTTCTGTCCACATTTTTAAATTCAAGCAGCCTTTCTCCCATAGTATTCATTACATCTGCCGAACTGTAGATAAGACTGAAAGTATTTAAAAGTAATCCTTCTTCAAATAAAATCTCTTTTTACAATTTTAAGATGGCATTTTTTGTGTAAAGCACTTGATTGTACACATGTACCTAGGCGTAACAGATAAGATGATTCAACTACATTTTCTACATAAAATTTTCCTCTTAAAATCCCAGGAATGGAAATATTGTATTCGTTGGAAGAATATTGTCGGAAAATTGTGTAAATCAGTAATTGGTAACTATCTTTTGCGAAGATTACGTCCTATACGGTCTTGTGAAAGCGATAATTAAAAAAGTATCTTCTTCTCTTTGGAAATATAAGAGCATCTTATGTTAAAAAATAACTATCCCAGTAAAAATTTAATGTTTGATATCAATGTCTCGGGCCACACAAAAGCCGAGAAACATATGACGGTGCAAGTGCCAAAAATGTTATTTTCCTCTGCAAGTATGTACAAGATGTACACCTGCAAACACGAGCGTTCTATTACTGTACCAAATTAAGAAGAAATCGTTCTCTGAAACACGTTGTGAGTGATAAGGCGATGAAAAAAGTTTCTCCTAATGTACATTAAAATATTCCAATGTCAACATTGGCTTGCAGAGCGTAAATAAATTTATAAAACATTGCTGAACTCTAAGATGATCCTTACAATGTTTTTGAATAGTTTCCCAATAAAGAAAATGTATTGGTTTCCGTTTACTTACAAGAAGGATATTACTTTGACCACGTCACCTGCAGCATTGCTGTTTCTTCAGTAAGGTATACGTCAGAGCAAATGACATAGAGAGCTCAGAGTCATATCTTCTAAACGTTGTGATAGAAATATGAAAAGACATAACCAAAAGATTTGATTCACTAATTATTTATATCCCAGAAATACTTAGAGAACCTTCACGCACGATGTAGAAGCAAGTACCAAATTAAATCGATACATTGTTAAATAGTACAGGAGCCCAGTTGCAGGTTTTCACTTTCAAATACTTTCATGTTTTGTACCTACGAAACTGTTGCTTCATTGTCATAAAGTGATTAAACAAGTGAAGCTATCATCCTAATAATCTCAGAAGAAACTTCTAAGAAATCGAGTTGCTGTCCTTGAGGTTTCGGAGCGGAATGTGAAAAGAATGCTACAACCAGGCCCTGGAATTCTTCTCCCCAATATAATGGTAGCCGAACAACCAAGGCTGGCTAAGGAACACGCCGGCATTTTCCTCAGGTAGTTTAACACGTCCATCGTGCAGCTGTTGCTCTCTAGCAGCAAAGAGATCTCTCTGAGGAAATGGAACGAAACAGTTCTTCTGAACTGCACAGATGGCAACCTCACGATGTCCGTAAGAATTCGTTGTTTAGCCCATGTGTAAATGAGTCGTGCACAGTAATGATGGCCTCGAAAAGTTGTCGATAGAGACGTAGTGAATAAGTGTGATTTCCTCAAACGGCAACACTCTACGAATTAAAAGTGTAAAGGAGCGATTGGTAGGAGCAAGGTTTTGGAGTGGTGAAGGGTTAGATTAGCTAATAAACACGTAATGCTTTAAAACATGTTTATTACAGAGGTTTAACAGGATCATAATTATACCTTTGACTGATCACGTCCACAATGCACTTAAACAAGCAAACATTACAGAAGAAAATTCAATAGGAATTTCTCTTTTAACCCTTGAAACGCTCAATTAACTTTAAATTCCAGGAAATTAGTGCGCCACAACCTAAAGAGTTCTCCCAGTGACAAATTTTTTTAGCGACCGAAGTAAAATTGCAAGACATTAACGAAGTTAAAAACTAGTTAAAAACTTACACAGCATTCCATTAAAATAATTACTTTTTCAGCCACTTACAGAATTAAATTTTACCCATCAGTAAGGTTGCACGTTGTCTCAAGAATTATAGTAACAACACACTTAGGCATCTCGCCGAGAATCAGCGGACCAGCGGACATAGCTACTGGCATCAGGAAACGGAACGATTACACGTAGCGGTAATATGCGACCAATAAACCATAACGTTCAAAACGCTCGTCAGCGATCAGTATAAGCCCCAGGATTCACAAGCGCAATTATTAAGCTACGTGAAAAACATGAAAGAAATATAAACGCAGGCTCAGTACAAATGAACACAATTTAAAAGTAAAGCGTTCAGATTTCCACACCTGAACAGATTTAACTACTTGGACTTTCTCAACTATCGTGCATACTAAGCAACCGTCTCAAAGCAACCATTTAAATGTATCAACGGCTCTGACCAATGTCCTAAGCAATTAGGTAATTATTTAACCCAAATCTGTCCTCTCTCAGAACACTTTAATTACTCCACAAGTCTCAACGCAAATTTTGTCACAGCCCGGATAACCACACTCTGCTCGATCCGGAAGACTCTTCACCCCTCCCTACACCTAAGCTCACTCAAGCAAAAAAACCTCACCGTGGCAGACGATAATAGTGCCATAAGGCTGGTAGGTTTCCTCATAAGCATAACAGTTTCCTAAGCTTCCGCAACAAGCCGACAAATCAAGCCGGATTCACAAGATGTTCATCATCCAGGTGAGAAGTCGCCATCGCACTGCCATATCACAACAGCTATGGCTCCTAGCAAGGCGTGCAGTGGAATTTCCCGTCCCGTTATGCCCCAGGAAAGCGAACCCTCTCTCTGTGACGCGCTTCAGAACATCACGGAAATACAGGAGTGCCACCTCCGTTCGCCAGCCAGGTCCGTAGCAAGTGCACAGTCACCACTAAGAGCGTACCAGAACTCACCCGGTCTCGAGGGACGCCGTCGAACCTCCTTCTGCCTCCTCGGCATCCACTCCCTTCCACCATATCATCTGGTCGCAGCCTACGGCTCAAAAAGATTTATTGCCTGCTGACTGCACTTCTTTGAGTGAAACCAGGGGTTGGCTCATTCGCTCTTCTAATTGGAATTTATGTGGTTTTCCTCCTTTGCGGAAGGGGGAGGGGGCAGGGGAGGCGGTTGCTTAAGCTAAAAACCTGTGAGGTGTACGTCAGTCTGAAACTAATGAACAGTTGCAGGGAGACGTGGAGCAGTAGGACAACAGCGTCATTAAAAAAGGAAACACCACATTACAGGCACATAATGTGTATCCACAGGGCAGGACGCCTGTAATTAAATACGTGTGATGATAATCTCTGTGCTACCAAAATATATCCGGTTAGTTCCCCATTCGAATCTCCTTGAGGAGATTGTAAAGGAAGAGGTAACCTTGAGAAAAAGATTGAATAACCAACGACAGGGTGAAATTCCACGGGTGGTAGTGTGGAATGTTAGAAGTTTAACGTGGCAGGGGAGCTAGAAAATCTGAAAAGGGAAATGCAAAGGCTCAGTGCAGATATACTGAATGTCAGTTGAATGAAATAGGAAGAGCTCCAGAACTTCTAGTCCGGCGAGTACAGGGAAATATCAACAGCAGCCGCAAATCATATAACAGGAGTAGAATTCATTATGAATAGTGTGGTAGGGCAGAGCATGAGTTATTGTGAATAGTTCAATGACAGTGTTGTTCCTATGAGAATCAACAGCAAACAAAGATAAACTAAAACACTACAGTTGTATATGCCAGTGTCACGTCCTCTGTTTTTCTGACCGTGTCAACCTGTGCCAGTGCTTCACGAGAATGGCTACGAAATTTATAACGTTGCTCATTAGCGAAACGGAAAGAAAATTGCCTTTCGCCCCAGCTAATTGTAATAATCGTGTGCCGGATACAGTAAAAAACAAAAAATGACAGAAGCACGTAATTCACGGGCTAATTTCGCCTTAAACTTCCAAGTGAAATCCTGGATCCCCAGTTTATTGGTGAATTCCCCAAACAAGTACAGTATACCAGAGTTGGCCATCCTACACTTACCCACTCCAGAACTTATTGTCAGTGGCACAGTGCTTGTCACACGTGATGCTGCCTTTCGCCAATTAGTGATAATGAGCTTCACATGTCAAGTAGCACATTAACCGGTTCTTCGTCACAATAAGGCAAGTTGTGGAACAGGAGTACTATGAGAAGCCACTATCCTGCGACATACTACAGGGTTGCTTACCCTAACGTTGCCCCTGTTTCTAGCCTACCAGTCAAGTTTCTCCATGTCGTTTTGTTGGACGGCTAGACCATTTCGTTTAAAATTCTCAGTACTCCCACACGTGTACGATGTCCTAATGTGGCCTTGTCCGCTTTTCTTAGTCGCCTTCGAATCCTGTCTCTGCCTTTTGCTCCATATCTGCTTAACGGGCAGAGTCCACCTCCCGTAATACACGTTGTACATGCTCGACAAAGACTGCAACTTGTCCTTTCGAGAATATCGTCGATAACCTCTAATATGGTAATGACGCGAGGATCCTGAAGTGGTACACGATTGTGTCCACACTCTTTAGAAAAATGGCAGAAATTTACATCACCCGAACAGTTAGCATCAGCACACGCTGCTAAACTGATCGCATTTAAGGGGAGTTAGAACGGAATTTTTTTTCTCATTTTCGTATTTTTATATCATTACAAAACTTGCAATTTTCGGAATAAAATATATCACTTACAAATGTACATGGGAAGTATCTTATTTTTCAACTATAATCTACACCAGTTGAAATTGTTAAAATTTTTGCATGCATTACTTCAAGATCTAATACAATCAGTAATTTTTTGTATAGAACGCTGTGGATTGCTGTATTATAAAGGTCATGTCGAGAAGAGGATGGGCACCAGGTTCAGGAAGTTGAAACAAGGTTTGAGAGACAAGAAACTTTCTGATGGTAAAACCATATGGGACAGGCTGAAAGACAAAATGATTGATGAACTAAGACAGTATTATGGCATGGCCATTAGAAATAAAACTGAGGATTTGTTGAAAATGAAGCAAGCGTCACGGGCTACCTTCTTCCACAGACTGTCAACTGATGAAAAATCAGTACACCACCTTTGTCCTTCTGAACGTGATTCATGGTGCAGTTACTACAATGCCCAGTACCCAAACAGTTCATACAGCCGTAAACATTTCATCCCAGCAGCAGTCATGGATATCATAAAAGCTATTTACAAAGAGCTGGCAAATCCTGAATTACTGAAGGAGTGTCTGCATGGTCAGACTCAAAATCCTAATGAGTCGTTCAATAATCTTATATGGACTCGATTACCAAAAAAAGGTTTTGTTGGAATGAAGACACTAAAGTGGAGTGTCAGTGATGCTGTTATTGCTTTTAATGATGGCAACATTGGTAGGGTGAAAGTTTTACAGCATATGGGAATTAATCCTGTAGCAAACTGCATCAGAGAACTTGAACGGATGGACAAGGTTTGCATTGATAAAGCAGAGTATGCAGCACAGTTGGCCACTGAGGAGTCCACATAGAAGGAAAGAAGAAAAAACTTGGAAAGAGAGCGAGAGGATGATGTACAGTATGGTTCAGGATGCTTCTGAGTGACTAAAAGTAAAAAAAAAAAAACATTAAGCATATATTAAGTGAGTTTCAGTCTTTTGAGACTTTAGAAGCCGTTCCTGAAAATTTACATTTCCTGTTGCATTTTTTCCTAAATTTTAGAAACCACTTCGAGTAGAGTATTCAAATTTCCAGGGAGTAATAACATGCACATCCTGAGCCTACTGAACTAAAAGAAGAAGATAATCTTACGTATAATTAAAATTATTCAGGATAACGTAGAAAAAAGTACACAAAATTGTAACCGTGTAATGAAAAAAATTGTATTTCCGAAAGCAGTGGCTGAAATGTAATTATTGTAGTTCAGTAGACTCAGATCATACAGTTTAATGTCTGTAAAGTTTCATGTCAATGGCTACAGTGGTTCTTGAAATACAGGGAAGTCAAGTCACTAAATTTAACATTGTCGGGATAGGGCGTTCCACCTCCTCTTAATTATTAAGTTACCATTGGCAGGATCAAACTGTCTGGAAACTCCAACACAATAAATACTATAAAGTGAAAATAGTTTAAAAGTGCAAGCAAACAAACCAGGCAACTTAACGATATGGTTTCAAAGGTTATTTAAAAGCGACAATAATTAAGACACAACAATGGTCAAGATATTTCAGAGCTTCCCATAAGATAATATTAAAATGTATTGAAAAGGGCCAATAGAAAAACAACTAAATATTTTAAGCGCTGAGTACTAATAACAATCATAATTTCATTCAGATGGTGATATGAACATATTGATTTTCGGCACAGGTCCCAATCACCGCGACAGCAGATCTAAACAGGTACAATAAAACAATTAAGTATTACAGCTTTAAGATAGGAAAAAAAGCGCAATAGTACCACACAAAGTACAACATAGTAAAAGAATTACATGTATTTTTAGAGAAGGTGTTAGTCTTGCACCATTCCCACAATTTAATAGCTTATATGAGTTTATCAACTCTATCTTCCAGTACTTAGTTGAATTTACGGACCCTTTGGCCGAACTGCACACAATGAAACCGAATGTTAGCTCATGTGGCTCGACACAAAGTTTTGTACATGACGACACTGAAAATTTGTGCCAGACTGAGACTCCAACCCGGATTTCCGCTTTTCACGAACGGTCGACACACCACTAGGCTATCCGAGCATGACTCACTGCCATGCCCAGACTTTCATACGTCGTCAACCATGTGTCTACAACCTGCACTCGCACTTTCAATGCATATATTCCCGTACAGCGGAGACATTCTTACTGAAACTCAGTTGCCCGGTGTCGGCGGATAAATGCGATATTGCAGTGCCTGTGTGGTTCAGAAGTAGCATGTAATGTTCCTTGGGAAAAGCATGCATGACCTAAGGAACAGGCACTGCGACGATTACAGCTGTTATGAAATACATGAAATGCATTCACAGCTGCAAATATGAACAACCATCAGCTACTTAATAGAATGCCGGCCCTGAAAATTTGTGTGGGACTGGTCCTCGAACCGGGATTTCCCTCTCATAAAGAACGGTCTCATTACCATTATGCCATCCGATTACGAGCCACAGCCAGATCCAAATGTCGTCAACAATGCTTTTCCGAAGGAGTTGGATGGTACTTGTGAACAACACAGACACAGCAATATCGTATCGAGTTCTGTTCCTGTGAGGGTCCGCAGCTCCTAAACACCTTATAAAAGAAAAGTTGTAGGTTGTAATGTAAACGTTCTTTATTTTCATCATGCTCATAGATGATTTCGACCTGAAGCTATTTTCAACCACATGGGTGATGTCGCTTGTGACATTCTGTAATTGCGAGATTCTTACGGCAAGATACCCTCCAGGAGGTACAATATTTACAGGCAGATTTTAGAAACACATAAAAATTATTGCTGGCACTCTCTTTGAAATCATAACTAAAAGGAACACATAAATCTGTCACCTCAACGACCATTACAGAAACAGAGATGTAAATGATGGAGCCTCTGAGTTCTCTCAAAGGCACTATCCAGACTGATTCACGCAAGTAGTATGTCACTTGCTTTTGACACAACAAAGCCTCGTTAAGATGTAGTACAGCAGGCGGGAGTTCGCCACGACCTTCCACGGTATGACGATAACGACTGCCGCAACAGTCCCGCTGTGAATTACCTTCATGGCAGAATTAATACTTGGATTCACGACAAGAAAATGTTCCGAACCAGCAGTGGAAAAGCTACGACGGAACCGACGACGTTACTTGTGACTAACCCATCACATCATCACCACCAAACAGGAAAAATCAGCAAGTTTCCCAAGTTGACACTTATCACTGTCTCGGGAAATCTTGACGTCATTCGCAATCTGTTGATCGCGTGCCCACTTTACTGCTCAAGCCACTCTTTCCATAGTTATGCGGAACTCGTGTCCGAGTATGTATCTGAATACAGGTATTAAGGAAGTAAGTCTACTGCGACAAAGAGCTGTGGTCTATTGAGGGTTGGCAACACTGACTGGTGGAAGAGAATCCTTTGACCAGAGCGAGCAACATAGTAGTAGGGAAACTCACGCTGTTGTGTCCAGATGCGTGAAGGAATAATAACACCCCAATTTTCGAGAACGAAAACAGTTTATGAATGTGTTTAATTGGAGTAGGGAGTTTAATAGAGGAAGAACAAATTTTCATGACCAGCAGATGAATGAAAGATCTTCCATTTCGACTGTTGAGTTGGTGCAAAAAATTTGGGGAAACTTGTGAAGAAAGCCAGTTGACAGTGGATGAAATTTCTTCATTGTTTCTGTAATCTCCAGAGACCTATTGTACAACACGCTCCCAGAATTTCTGGGATACCGGAAACTGTGCGCTAGACGGATCCCAAAACAGCTGACAACGCAGCACATGAAAAATCTGGTCACAAGCTCCCTCGAGTTTTTGAGCGACTGGACTTGGATGTTGAGGATCTTCTGAGATCTTTTGTGACGGTAGATGAGACGTAGGTGCTTTATTACACGCCAGAGACAAAAAAAAGTTCGTTAAAGTGGCGTCACACCAATTCTACACGTGTCTAACGATTCAAGACAACAATTTTTAGCATAACTCATGGCCTCAGTGTTTTGGGATCGTAAAGGCAACCTTTTGGTCGAATTTCTGCCTCAGGCGGAGACTATCTGTGCACAGCGACATTGTGAGACCTACCTAAAAAAAATTACGAGAAGCATTTGCAACAGGGGAAAGGGTATGCTGAGGAGGGGAGTGTCCTTGTGGTGCGACAACGCCTGTCACACAGCCTTAGCCAACAAGGTGCTCTAGGACTCATTTTCGGTGGGTGTTTTGAACCTACAACCGTATTCCCCTGACTTGGCGCCTTCAGATTATCATCTTTTCACCTCCCTCAGAACACACAAGCGTGGACGATTAAGTATAGAAAGAGAAAGGAGCTGACGGGAGAGTTCTTCGAGAAGAGCATAACGAGGCTTGTGCCACAGCTCATCACAAGCACAGCACGGTATAAAACGCCATGTTACGAATCCTCCCATGAACGCCCCGTGCTTCACGAGTGCATGGGTGGCCGCGTAAAATCGGAAACAAAGGATAAGTATTCAAGTAACTAACGAATAAGACATCGGGCCACATAATCGGAACCTTTCGACGAGAAATAAACTGCTGCCCTATCCATAATTCACAAATCAAACTTATTTCGATGTATCTACAAATTCAGCGGCAAATTAAAGCATCTAAATAATTACAAAATGGAAAGAAACCTTACAATAATATCTCCCTACATAGAGAGGAACCGCAAGAACATAAAGAAGCCGGTCGTTCCAACAGCCGAAGCTGCGCCAGGTTAGGAAACCTCTAGGACAGTTCAATAGCCCAGCAGGCGACAGCTAGCCACTTGACCATACAGAAAGTTGGCATCAGAACTATTTTCTTGTTTCAGTCGTGAGCACACTAGTATGAGGTGCCGACCAGCTAACAAAACCTCTGAGCACCACCGCACTAGGACACTCTGCTACGTCTTCTTGCGAAGTCCACCAGCTGCTGTCTCGACCGTGAGCGCGTCTTGTCTACAGGTACGCTCCGCCATGCTGCGGTAAAATTTAACGGTTCGTTAGTTCGGGCACAGGCTGGTAATGATGCTCGGATTCGATCGCCGTTCCGGTCGTTAGGAGCGGTATTTGGCAACACTACGGGGGAGCAGCAGAACCTATTGTTCAGCGAAGTCAACCACCACGCTTTCGTTCCCGAACCTAGTTCCATGAATCAGTATTCTCTCTCCGCAGTGAATTCAGTTAGTCTTGTGTAGTTGTAGGTGAATGCTATTTCTATTTGTCGTTCTGTGAATGTTTTTATGTCAATGGAAGCTGCCCGAGGTTTAGGGAAACCCATCCTGTACTGATTTCAAAATATAGCTAGACCTTTTTATGTTCTAGTATTGGGACTACTACCACTTTTGCCCAGTATACATTCAAATCAGTGTCTCCCGGCAAATAGGGTCGACGTCCTTGTCTTCTCACGGTCTAATGTTGGGTAAAATATTAACATGAGACCCCGACGGCGCTGCAGTCATGGACTGTGCGGCTGGTCTTGGCGGAGGTTCGAGTCCTCCCTCGGGCATGGGTGTGTGTGTGTGCGTGTTTGTCCTTAGGTTAAGTAGTGTGTAAGCTCTCCATTGGCAAAAGATTCCGGAATAATCCCCCATTCGGATCTCCGGGAGGGGACTGCCGAGGGGGAGGTTACCATGAGAAAAAGATTGAATAATCAACGAAAGGATAACGTTCTACGAGTCGGGGCGTGGAATGTCAGAATCTTGAACGTGGTAGGGAAACTAGAAAATCTGAAAAGGGAAATGCAAAGGCTCAATCTAGATATAGTAGGGGTCAGTGAAGTGAAGTGGAAGGATGACAAGGATTTCTGGCCAGATGAGTATCGGGTAATATCAACAGAGGCAGAAAATGGTATAACAGGTATAGGATTCGTTATGAATAGGAAGGTAGGGCAGAGGGTGTGTTACTGTGAACAGTTCAGTGACCGGGTTGTTACAATCAGAATCGACAACAGACCAACACCGACAACGATAGTTCAGGTATACATACCGACATCGCAAGCTGAAGATGAACAGGTAGAGAAAGTGTATGAGGATATTGAAAGGGTAATGCAATATGTAATAGGGGACGAAGATCTAATAGTCATGGGCGACTGGAATGCAGTTGTAGGGGAAGGAGTAGAAGAAAAGGTTACAGGAGAATATGGGCTTGGGACAAGGAATGAAAGAGGTGAAAGACTAATTGAGTTCTGTAACAAGTTTCAGCTAGTAATTGCGAATACCCTGTTCAAGAATCACAAGAGGAGGAGGTATACTTGGAAAAGGCCGGGAGATACGGGAAGATTTCAATTAGATTACATCATGGTCAAACAGAGTTTCCGAAAGCAGATACTGGATTGTACCCAGGAGCAGATATAGCCTTAGATCACAATATAGTAGTGATGAAGAGTAGGCTGAAGTCCAAGACATTAGTCAGGAAGAATCAATACGCAAAGAAGTGGGATACGGAAGTACTAAGGAATGACGAGATACGTTTGAAGTTCTCTAACGCTATAGATACAGCAATAAGGAATAGCGCAGTAGGCAGTACAGTTGAAGAGGAATGGACATCTCTGAAAGGGGCCATCACAGAAGTTGGGAAGGAAAACATAGGTACAAAGAAGGTAGCTGCGAAGAAACCATGGGTAACAGAAGAAATACTTCAGTTGATTGATGAAAGGAGGAAGTACAAACATGTGTAGGGAAAATCAGGAATACAGAAATACAAGTCGCTGAGGAATGAAATAAATAGGAAGTGTAGGGAAGCTAAGTTGAAATAGCTGCAGGAAAAATGTGAAGACATCGAAAAAGATATGATTGTCGGAAGGTCAGACTCAGCATACAGGAAAGTCAAAACAATCTTTGGTGACATTAAAAGCAACGGTGGTAACATTAAGAGTGCAACGGGAATTCCACTGTTAAAGGCAGAGGAGAGAGCAGATAGGTGGAAAGAATACATTGAAAGCCTCCATGAGGGTGAAGATTTGTCTCATGTGATAGTAGAAGAAACAAGAGTCGATTTAGAAGAGATAGGGGATCCAGTAATAGAAACGGAATTTAAAAGAGCTTTGGAGGACTTACGGTCAAATAAGGCAGAAGGGATAGATAACATTCCATCAGAATTTCTAAAATCATTGTGGGAAGTGGCAACAAAACGACTATTCACGTTGGTGTGTAGAATATATGAGTCTGGCGATATACCATCTGACTTTCGGAAAAGCATCATCCACATAATTCCGAAGACGGCAAGAGCTGACAAGTGCGAGAATTATCGCACAATCAGCTTAACAGCTCATGCATCGAAGCTGCTTACAAGAATAATATACAGAAGAATGGAAAAGAAAATTGAGAATGCGCTAGGTGACGATCAGTTTGGCTTTAGGAAAAGTAAAGGGACGAGAGAGGCAATTCTGACGTTACGGCTAATAATGGAAGCAAGGCTAAACAAAAATCAAGACACTTTCATAGGATTTGTCGACCTGGAAAAAGCGTTCGACAATATAAAATGGTGCAAGATGTTCGAGATTCTGAAAAAAGTAGGGGTAAGCTATAGGGAGAGACGGGTCATATAGAATATGTACAACAACCAAGAGGGAATAATAAGAGTGGACGATCAATAACTAAGTGCTCGTATTAGGAAGGGTGTAAGACAAGGCTGTAGCCTTTCGCCCCTACTCTTCAATCTGTACATCGAGGAAGCATTGATGGAAATAAAAGAAAGGTTCAGGAGTGGAATTAAAATACAAGGTGAAAGGATATCAGTGATACGATTCGCTGATGACATTGCTATCCTGAGTGAAAGTGAAGAAGAATTAAATGATCTGCTGAACGAAATGAACAGTCTAATGAGTACACAGTATGGTTTGAGAGTAAATCGGAGAAAGACGGAGGTAATGAGAAGTAGTAGAAATTAGAACAGCGAGAAACTTAACATCAGGATTTATGGTCACTAAGTCAATGAAGTTAAGGAATTCTGCTACCTAGGCAGTAAAATAACCAATGACGGTCGGAGCAAGGAGGACATCAAAAGCAGACTCACTAAGGCAAAAAAGGCATTTCTGAAAAAGAGAATTCTACTAATATCAAATACCGGCCTTAATTTGAGGAAGAAATTTCTGAGGATGTGCATCTGGAGTATAGCATTGTATGGTAGTGAAACATGGACTGTGGGAAAACCGGAACAGAACAGAATCGAAGCATTTGAGATGTGGTGCTATAGACGAATGTTGAAAATTAGGTGGACTGATAAGGTAAGGAATGAGGAGGCTCTACGCATAATCGGAGAGGAAAGGAAAATGTGGAAAACACTGATAAGGAGAAGGGACAGGATGATAGGACATCTGCTAAGACATGAGGGAATGACTTCCATGGTACTAGAGGGAGCTGTAGAGGGCAAAAATTGTAGAGGAAGACATAGATTGGAATACGTCAAGCAAATAATTGAGGACGCAGGTTGCAAGTGCTACTCTGAGATGAAGAGGTTAGCACAGGAAAGGAATTCGTGGCGGGCCGCATCAAATCAGTCAGTAGACTGATGACCAAAAAAAAAGCTTAGTGACTGATGAGCTTAGCAGTTAAGTCCCATAAGATTAAAAAAAACCGACGGCATATTAATATTTATCTCACCTCCTAACTGGTGCATGTTCTTTCCGTTCAGGTTGCCTGTGATACGAAAACTGTGGCAGTCAGTATAGGTGTGATGGCGCAACGGGACAGCGACATGTAGAAAAAGTCAACAAGTGCATCGACAATATCCTGGGATTTCTTTCCAAAGACACATTTTCTTCAAAAAAATATAAAAATTTCTGAACATGTTATACCCAAACCTTGCTCTTGTGTACTGTTCTCATGTTCTGTGTAGCTGGTACTTACAGGACTGCACAAATAATTCTCTGCCCACAGTTTTTTGAACAATTGTTACAGGACGCGCAAAAGAATTTTTTTTTCTTCTTTCATATATGGTCATTAATATGGATTGAACTGGGAATATCTAAAATGTGTACCAACAGCGATTTGTAATTTTTTATTGATAGTACTGGGAATTTACAGCATACTATCTCTGTCTATAATGTCTTACACGTGTCTTTTTTATTCGTTTCAGTATACTGTGGATGTAAAATTAGTTTATGTCGGAGCCTGGTGCTTGTTAAACCTACGTAACTTCATACGAAGGTACAACTTAAACTAATGTATACACTGAATTTTCAAAACCAACAGTAATACGAAATTCCCAGTGTTGAGATGCCTGTATGGGCACGTTTAGAGAGCCAATAAATTACAAAAAAAAGCTTACTCCTTTTTGTGGAGTGCCAAAGAAACTCTAGATACCCAAAGTCAAGGCACCGTCGCTAGCTCACCGCAATATCAATACGAACGTATCAACCTCTCCTTCACTGTGCGCGTGATATTCCTCGCATATCGCGTTAAGGGCTCCCGTAGTGGTTGTTACCACGAGAAGGGCCTTTGCACCAATTCCTGCAGTGTCCGCAGAGGTTCAGCTCCTTACAGAAATACTCCAGAAATTCACTAACCCTGTACTGCACCACTCTAGCCGTATTAACACAATTCATTAAGTGCCCTTTTCGCTTTGGATGTGGCAAGCTATAAAGCTATTACCGCCTGAAGCCACAATTCTCACCCTGCTCTTGTAACTCAATGTTAACACAACATATATTGAATCTGTACAGAAGTATTGAACGGCAATTTGCTTCTCTCTTGTATCAACCCAAGTAAAGGATTATGAAATTAGCAAAAATATCACTTCGATCTCAGTGCATTATGACCCCTTGGCTATCAACGACTTCTGTAGCGGACTGACTACCATATTTAACATCCTTTCCAGTACTTTAAGAAAATTTCACTTCTAATTTCTCCTCTACATTTGGGGCAAAGCTCCTTCAATACTTCCCGAGAGAGCAGAGGCTTGTTACTGTAACAGGGCTACCTGTTTACCTGTCTGCTCGCTCCTTTAGATGCAACGCAGATCACGCGACCTATTCAGATAATGCGTTATTCGGGACTTCAAACGCCTTGCTTTTACACGGGAGGTTTCGTGTATGACAAAGACACAACGATGCTATTTCGGCTAAAGCTGGCTCGTACTCACACTCCTCATTCGGATGCCCCAGTATTATGACATCAGGGCAGTGATAATATTTCCTTCAACATCCGCACTTGGTCAGTTGCACTCCCAAGGGGCTCCCACCGCCTAATTCTAAGGTCACATAGGAGTTTTTTCTTCCTAACGTCGCTGACTCCAGGCACCTCCCTGTAGTTCATCCTTAAATAAACAGATCTCGAGCAGCATATATGTTCCAAATACACTAAAGAGAATAGTCTACTAATAACAATAGCCTACATAATCAAAAACGACACCACATAATCAAAAACGACCGCATTTTGGCCATTGTGTACCAGAGCGTAGGGAGAATAGAAGGGTGGGTGCTAACAGCAAATTTTACTGTATCTGTAGTTTGTTGTAGCTTTTGGAAAATAAAACAGCCAAGCTCTGATATGAAGCACTGAAGCTCAAATCGCTACTTTTAGCGATATGTTGTGGCCACATGTAGTAAGCATTGCTTCACGCAGTGGAGAATGGCAAAACAGAGGCATGCTGGTGACCGAGACGTTGCGAAGTAGGCAGCCACAGATAGCGTTGCTGACAGCAGCAGTCTACCAACAGACTGACGCAAGGACGCACACAGACCAACCGCCGAGCGAAGCCTGGAGAGTGCTGAGTAAGGGGAAGTGAGGCCAGCACGCTAAGTTACACTGCAATATGCTGCGGGAGTATTAACAAAAAACTACCACCGAAGATAAAAAACGTCCTCCTGCCGGATACAAATAGTGGAGCGCAGGCAGCAACAGGGAGAAGCCATTAGGAAGCAGTTCGGATCTGAGGACGGACGTGGTCCGTGTCCGAATGTTCAATCTTCGTAGGTGACGATTCTGGAACTCTGTTCCTACTCGCAGGAGTCATCCGTTCGCCGCCAGATGTCAACTTCAGCTCTGGAGGTCGACCCGAGTTCGGTCGGCACCATGTCTGACTAACTACAGCGAGATATTCCAGCAGGACCGGCCGCAGCGCGGTCTTGGTCACAGGCGCCGCCGGGGACTGACGCCCGGACTTCATGGCAACCCGGGCCCACGGCGCGTGGTCCGTCCATGACGGGACCTCGCGGACATCGCGACTGACGGCTTCCCAGCCGCCGGTGCAGCAGGTGTCGGCAGCTGACCTCACGGCGACGCGGCTCCGTGGGCGTGCCCGTACTGGGGCGCCGAGCGGCGACGAGTTCATCTCAACCACAGGGCATCGTGGCTTCAGCGGAACACTGGTGGCCTGAGGCTCCCGAGTGCGCACAGCGGAACGCGTTGCGCGCGTTGTCGGAGAATCTACACAGCAACGGCCAGGCGGAGGGATCCGCAGGGCTGGGCAGCGACGACGAGGGAGAAAGTGTAAATGAAGTTCAATAAATAATTGTAAAACTCCACGTCGTCTCAGTCTTTGGCGCAGCCACTGTGTCTGCTGCTAACAAGTGGTGCAGAAGTTGTAACAGATAGTTGGCTGAAGTTGGAGAGAAGCACAACCAAAATATTTATAAAGGAACTAACGGAGTTCGGAAAGGATAGATTAAATTCTGTTGGAGGTGGCTCAGATGATTCAGTTTTTGAACAGTTCAAATGAAACTAGAGACTTATTTCAAATCGGTACCCCACTCATACAATTATAGTTGGTGGTGACTTTAGTCTACAGGTTGGTGAAAATACATGTTTTAGCCCGGTGATAGGCATAAGACATTGTCTAAAATCGTACTAAATGCTCTCTCTGAAAATTATTTTGAACAGTTATTTCAGTAGCCTATTCAGTGTATGAATGGTTACGAAAACACACTTGATCTCTCATCAGCAAATAATCCTGAGATATCCGACAGAATATCTGAAGTGTTTCTGTTCGTGTGTGAAGTGCACCAGAGGCAAGGCATAACGCGGAGCTTCAATGAGCGATACAAGTGGCATTATAACCAATGACAGTACCACTGCCAATAAAGCAGAGTTACTAAGTACTGTTTTCCGAAACTTGTTCGTTAAAGAAGAAGAGGTAAACATGAGTAATTTAGAACTAGATATCCTTGACGTAGTGAAGAAACTTATATCACTTATTAAAGGCAAATCTTCTGGTCCAGGCTGTGTACTAATTAGGTTTCTTTCAGAGCATTCTGACACAACAGCTCCCCCTTAGCAATCACATACAACAACTCATTCGATCAAAAATCCGTACCTAAGGACTGGGACGCTGCTCAGCTCACACCAATACTCAGTGCAGGAAATAGGAGGAACATGATGAATTGGAGACCCATATTCCTGAAAGCGACTTGCAGTAAGACTTTGGATCATATACTGTGTTCGAACAGTACGAATTACCTTGTAGAAAATGATCTGTTGTCGCGTAGTCACCACAGGTTAAGAAAATATAATTCATGTCAAACTCCACTAATGTGTGCTGTCAGTACTAGAGGTATAGCGGCTCTAGAAAAGGTACTTGGTCTGCATTTGTAATATCACGTGACTGAGGTTACTCTGCGTAGTGAATCGACAATCAATGGTGTCATGCATGTAATCATCAACGATCTTCAACTGACGATTTCTTCCGTGATATCGTCACCCTTATCAGAAGAAAGCCATGCCCCTCCCCATCTACAGCCAAACATAGTGCAGCGTTAAAAATCCAACTTAGCGGAAATAGCCACGTTGCCTTAGTGGGAAATTTAACAAACCCTCCCCTTCCCTATTTCCAGCCTATCACACAGTGCAGTATTCCTTAACTCCAGCCAATCATAGAGTGGTATTAAAAACCCAGGAGGGCGGAAATAGCACAACTCTATTAATGATAAATATAAAACCTTTCCCTCCATATACGGGAACAGACACAAATTGTGTGCTTTACACCCCTCTCCCTTTTTTCAGAGACTTACAGTACCGAAATGCTATCGGTAGTTTTGACATGCACACCAAGTAGTGCCACCTCCCTCTCCTTCTCTCCAGAAGATCGTAGTTCAGTATGAAAAATCCGAGGTAGCGGAAATAGCGCAAACCAGTTAATCGATTTTCCGTAAACAGACTAACTGTGTGGGTTATGGTACTCCTTCTCGCCTTTTTCCAACCAATCAGAACCTATTATTTAAATGACCTGTAAAAATGGCATTGCATATATAGTAGAAGTTACGTAATCTCCACTTGAAATTAAAAGATATCAATTATTACTTTCTTGGAAGTCAAATATATTCACTATTTACCTTGAAATTCGAAGATGCTCAAAGTTAAAGGCGTATTATTTTCTTCAAAGTCAAACATATGCGTTATTACCAGTACAAAAATGATTTAAAATTATATTATTTATGTTCAGACCAAAGGTATGTTCTATAGCCGCTCATCTCCTTCTTCTGTTTACAGCGCAGCGTTAACAATCCATGATGATGGAAACAGACCAGTTGTTTGCTTTGTACCCCATACCTCCTTCTTGGAAACGAATACTGGTAAATGCTAATCGCTAAATGGTGAACGCTAAATGGTAAATCCTAAGTGGTAAATATAAATGCTTCACATTAACCACTAAATGTGAAACGTCCCCTTGGAAAAGTTATGAATGACAGTGCTGGTAAACCTCTTACGTTATTTGATACAGAAACATCTGAGTAAAACTGAACGTAATCAGACATTTATCTCTTTACTTATTCTGATCATCACTAAACTGACACACAATATTTTTAGCGCAACGCAATCTGACTTTCAATAATCCCTACAAAAGAATGGCCCTGACTAACAATAACCTATACCTGCCATGAATCACTTACCTCACAAAAATCTTCGCTACTCGAACTACTGCAATACAGCGAGCGCCAATACTGCCAGCTAAATAAAAGATTCTAACTACTGAAGGCACTAACTACTGATAGGCATACTTAGCAAATGAAAGATTTTGATAGAGAGCAAACAATGTATTTACCTTAATAGTGTTCAAAAGTCATTATATATATCAGTTCATGACATCCAGTCTTACAAATTTACTCTTTCTGATGGACACACGTCCAGATCATCCGCTCTCAAAACTCCGCCATCTCTCTCCCCACATACACCACTGCTGGCGGATCACCTCCAACTGCGCAACGCCACGTGCTGTTCACATCCAACTGCCCAACACTACCATAGCAAATTTTCCAACAATACAAACCAGCCACGGACTGCACACAGCACAGTCAGTGATTTACATACAGAGCGCTACATGGCGTTACCAACATAAAAACCTAAACAGCTTACTTACAAATGGTAAATACTAAACGCCTACGAGTGAACGCTAAATGCTAAATGCTACCCGCTTCATGATAAACACTAAATGCCTAAAGGTAAACGCTGAGTGGTAAACAATAAGCTGCAAATACTTAAATGATAAATACTAAATGTTAAATGCTAAGTGGTAAACGGTCAACGCTAACCGTCTGATAGTAAACACTGAATGTTAAATGCCTAACACATCATACTAAATGTTAAAATGGTAAATGGTAAATGTAAAATGATGAGTGCAAAATGGCAAATGCTAAAAGCTAAATGCTTAATGGTAAATGATGAACAGTAAACATTAAATATTGTACTCAAAACCTTAACCGTTAAATCCCTATCGGTAAATGCTAAATGTGAAATGGTAAAGTCCCATTGCCTGACACGTCATGTCTGTTGACCACTGATGATTACTGATCACTGATAATCAGTGACTACTGACAATCAAACTTTATCATGCTCATCATAATAATACAAGGGAAATCAGACCTCTTTCATGTGTTCATTTTTCCCATGCGTTGTTCGAGAATGAAACGGTAGAGGAATACAAAATTGTTAAGGCTTTCGTAGGCACTTGTTGACAAACTGCCTGTCGGCTTCTGTTTTGGATTATTGGACCGACGCTTGTCTGAAGGTTTTCCTGACTTTTCGCCAGCCACTAGTGCTGGCGAAACTTCAGAAGAATCTTCAGACCAACGTCGGCAGAAGAACGCCAGACAGAAGGAAGAGAAATAGTCTGAAGCACGGATTACAGAATACATGGTAGGTATCACGAGGTGTACGCGTTTTTCAAGCGGTGGCACCGAAGTGACAGTGAACCCAACCAGCGCTCAGTAGCCTTCAATTGCTGTAATGCTTTGTGTTGTAATAGCGTTTATGAGTGGAAACGAAGTTGATTACATCCATGTCAGTTTTCATTACCGACTGGCGATTTAGTACAGAGTTACACCATACGATATCAGAGTAAAGGAAAGATTGTTTAGAGAAAGTTTTTAAGTGAAAAATAACGGTGTGCTGTGCGATCTCCCGTTGTACTAACCACAGCAGACAAATAAGTAAGTTACGAATCAAGTTTCGTACATTCTCTAAAAGCAATGAGACGTAACGAAAATAGATAAATGCTTGTAAATGTGTTGACTCGTTTTCAGTTGAAAACGCTCTTGTGTGCTGTATGCATTTTGCTGATTCAGATTATGAAAGGCATTTGAAAAGTGATGTGTTGAATATTCCTTAGAAATGCAGGTTGAAGACTGGTGCTGATCCAATTCTAAATCTACCTTCCCGCGGTGCTGATTTAGGTCATAGCAATGAGCCTAATAATGGGAAACATATTTGGGCATAAAAACGAACCTACCGTAAAGAAGCAGAAGACATTTTAGAGGTAAATATTTTACCAACTAATGAAGAAATTACTGCTAAAGAAAATATTAATCGTGAAACAAACACTCCTGAGAATACGACAGTGCGTGCTACAGCCAACAATTAAAAATTATGGAAACAGGAATACGCCCCGAGGAAGAGAACACAGATTTACAGGATTGTCTCTCTCGGTGTAGCGGTAAGTTATTGAAATTAAAAGATGTTCAAAACATGATTCATGGCCTTTTTCTGACTGTCAACAAGAATTGGTTATGATAGGACCGTGTTAAACTGATCGTCTGAAGTTACTGCAAGGACTGCCGGTCTCATAGTCCGATATCTTTTGTCATGACTTTGCTGTAATGTGCTTCGTACTGATACGCACTTTCATCAGAATTTATTTTATTTATTTATCGTATGATGTGTACATTGATTTACATTTATATACAATATTTTCAGGACTAAAATGTACAATCACAAGTTCGTACAATTTTACAGCTCTATGTCTAGTTCTTCAATCCACTTGACTGCTTCATCCGATGTACGGTGAATGTCCATTAAAGTTCCTCTGAAAGTACGATGAGGGCAGTCAGCAACAATGTGATGAATCGTCTGTGAGGGGGCACCACAGTCACAATTTGCAGAGCCAACCCATCCCCATTTGTGCAGTAGATAGCCACATCTGCCTTGTCCAGTTCGAATGCGGTTAATGATCCTCCACTGACGCCTTGGAAGATCAAATCCTTCAGAATGAAAGGTATCAACAAGGTAAAGAAATGAAGAGGTTGCAATCGAACCGAGAATGAACAAGGACAAAAACTGAAATAATTAAAAAAGCTGTAACATAAATTTCCAGTTAAAGAGTTTAAAATGACTTTATAGGGGATTTCTCCGTAGTACAGGCCTATGTGGTTTAAGCCTTTGTGAGCCTCTTCCTCCATAATGAAAGCAGTTCTCTCCGAAATGGCGAAAGAGATTGTGATTCAGAGGCTTTACACTAGCAATTCACCAAATATTGGAAAAAAATAGTCTAATGTAGAGCTCAGTAATGATAATAATAATACGCTGAAACCAATGACTACATACACACCTGTATATGAGTTAAACAGGTGTGTACTGTGTGTCTATAAGCTTCAGTGCAGTGCGGCATGGCAAGAGGTTCCACAGTGACGTCACAGCCTACAGACCGCCTGCACGTGATCCCTATAGTGTATTCCAGTATCAGTGGTCTAAAGCATGAACGCTCTGCCACACTTACGTGTGAATTGCAGAGCAGTTATGTAGATTTAGATAAAATGGTCTATTCTAACAACTTTTACTGAAACCAAAAACCCATAATAATTCCCAGGCTCGTAAAACAATTTAAGTTTATTTACCAAAATAAAATTAAATTTAACTGCCCAGGCACAACAGCCACTATAACAAAAACAGCAACAACAAGAAGGCAAAGATTTATCCCCCTATTTTTAAAATACTTTCACAACTTGAATTTAAATTGTTACATTAACAAACACGGTGATTACCATCGTTCATGTGGTTGACATAAATGAAAGTCTTCTCCATATTCCTCCTGAACTGCTAACTTTTGCCTCAGAACCCCTGTTGACATGCATTGCAGAAGGACTCTGCTACATCCCCACACCTGGTGAGACTTCAAAGTTACAAAAGAAGTGAAATAGTCCATCTGTTTCAGTAGTGATTACGGCCAGCCGCCACTTACGGCATTTGGAGGTAGTGCACTTACCGAAAGTCGTTTGTGTTACCACACCGGCTAAGATGATAAATTAAATATTTATCTCACTAAGAAACTAATTCCAGCTGTCTTTAAATATTTTCATTGTATGTGGGGTCATATGGATACGTATAAAACAATCACGACAATTACTGACCACCTAACGTGGCAGATTTTGTATTCCAACGTAAGAAAATTGGTCGGTCAATGTCAGAACTGTAGAATGACAAAGCCCAATTTAAGTACCCTTCGAGGATTCTTAGATTCCAGCCGAGAAGAGATGTTTACGGGTTACCGTTTTGATGAATACCAGGAGCCTGCTCTTCGTACAAAAGACGGAAATGATAGATATTTGTTGTTAATAAAGAATTTTTGTCCAGGGAATTTAAGAAATTTTGCTTTAATAATGCAGTCTCTCATGTTACGACGACAATTACGTGCAGCCATTCTTTCCAGGATAGTCAACCGTAATTTGGAGGTCGCTCTGTTATATTTCGCACTCAATCTCATGTTATGTGGGACCATTCTACCTGCTGGATTAACTTTATCGTTACACCTCCTTCTACCTACATACACCTCAAGCCACAGTATGGAGCGTGGCAGAGATGACCTTGTACAGCTGCTACTCCTTAACTTTCCCGTTGCACTAGCAAATAGAGTGAGGGAGAAACGACTGTCTATATTCTTCCGTACAGGTCTTTTTTCTTATCTTCGTGGTCTTTACGCGAAATGTACATTCGAGGCAGTACAATCGTTAGGCAGTCAGCGTGAAATGCTGGTTCTCTATATTTTCTCAACTCTGTCCCGTGGAAAAACGTCGTGTTCTCTCCATGGATCCAAATTTGAGTTCACGAAGCATCTCGGCAACACTCACGTCATAGTCCAATCTGTCGGTAACAAATCTAGAAGGATACTTGTGTATTTCTTCAAAGTCCTCCTCTAATCCGACGTGCGGGGATCCGAAACATTCAAGGAGTACTCAAGAGTGGATGACATTAGTGTTCTGTGCACTGTCTCCTTTACAGCTAAACCATATTTTCCCAAAATTCATGCACTGCAGCAAACTCGACCATTCGCCTTCCGTACTACCGTTCTTTCGTGTTCGTTCCATTTCATATTGCTTTGGAACGTGTAAGCAAGTGTGCCAGAACTCTCCATAACATTGAAAGCAATATATATTTTAAAATTGGAAATAAATAAGCACTCAGATACCAATAGTAACAATCTGAGGGCGAAACAAGGTAGCGCAATTCTAAGCATTGTTGCGAGATGAGGTCTGCCTGCGAGAGTGGAAGTAGTAGTGTCGGTCAAGAGCTCGGAGACAGAAGACGTGTCATGCTGCCCTCACGTCGGTGACAGCAGATCTTAACACACTCAAGGTCTGATTTCATTTATATCGCCAGGAGAGATTTAGATATCTGAACTACACTTGAAGATGGAATTCAAGATAAAATTCGCAAGCGTAGCATAAAACGCAATTTCAGAGCTAGGTTCTTGATAGTTAGTCCGAGTTTCCAACCATCTCATGTTTTGCTTGTCAGTTAGAGGGGCCTTCTCAGCCTCCAAATAATAATAATTATTCTCCGCATCTAATTAAAAAATATACTATGGTTATTATATGTTAATGTAACATTGAAATTGAAATAATTTGTTAATCTGTCACTCAGCCATTAATGATATCTATTTCATTGCCATTGTCATTATCTATTATTGGTCATGGTGATTTCTGAAGTTTTAAATAGAATTAATTTATGAAATCACTTCTCACAAGTTATTTAGCAGTTAACAGGATCCAATCAAACTCCTGTTTATAAAATTCATTCTTAAATTGATTCATTCTAACAATAAGCTTTAGCCACTGCTGAAGCATGCTGCTGCGAATTTCTGTAAATCACATGGAAAAAGGCAGTCATCTAAAGAGGTGAGTGCAAAACCTAGGGCGAAAACAGAGACACTGACACACCATAACATATCATGTACTCTTGTTCAATAAATTCCGTAGCACAAGCCAGGTTCTGTATCACTTGGAAATTCATATTCAAATATGCAGTCAGATAGCTTATCCAAATGTTAGTTTTAAGTTCTCCATGTAACGATCGGTTGATGAGTTAAACGACAGTGAAACTGACACTCGTTCAACACGCACGCAGTGTTGTGCAGGTTAGATTCCGCTTACTGACAGCTCAGGTTGCTTATCGAGTCCATTTTCAAAGGCGAATATCGGCGATATTTGTTGTAGAAACGTTATATTTGTTGTAGCTACGCTACATAAGTTACAAACGTAACGCCCAGATCGACTTAATAGCGTGAAGCAGAATAATACTAATGCCGCATTCAATATTGCAGGTCATGAAATCCAAAAGACAACCCGTAAGTTTACGTTCCCGTATCTTATTAATTAAACTGCACTCAATCTATTATTGTTAAAGACCTCCTTCCCGAAGATATTCCTTCTAATGTCATTAAAGAAAATTGGCAAATTGCAAAGAACAATATTGATCTTATGCACCAGAGGGAGGCTGCAGGTATGACAGGAGGAGACGCCCTATCTCATTAAAGGCTGATGACATTGTCTTTTTGAACTTTGTAAAGATAGTCAGGTTTCAATCAAGATACTCCCCTTCTAACTTGGTCAGTATAATGTCATCAGGGTTATATCTCCGTTCAGCTTTCTCGCTCTGGATAGAGCCACCAAGGAAAACGTTTGGGTATATAGGAGTGAGCTTAATGCTGTTCCCGGTAATGGGGATGCTGAACTACGTTACGTAATGTAGCTTAATTAATTTTGGCCCACCTATCCACGTTCCCTTTGAACGGTGGTGGGAAGAGGGAAACTGGGCCGTGCGAGCAGCAACATCTATACGTGCCGTTCATTTAACTTCTCCTTACTTCGTGTCATAGCGAGGGTTGCGCCGGCATCGCACCGGAGCCAGTGTAGCAACTCGTCAATTAGATTTAACTGTATGCTCGCTCCACACTGGGAATTATTTCGCTTGTTGTTCCTAACGGTAACTAGGTCTGTTCTCCAAAGGTGGAAGTTGGGATCGTTATATTATGAATGGCGGTCCGTAACTGTGAAAGGCGTGTCTACAACATTCGAATAAGTACTGCTTTCCATTACCTTCGTAATCGAGAGATTGCGTCGTCGGAATCAACACTTTTCTTATCATTGCTGCTTCGGGTTGTGTCGTTTGATTTTTAAGCTGCAAGCTGCAAGCAGTTTGCATTCCGTAGAAATGTTGGAACACGTGAGGCAATACTGACCTTACGACTTATCTTAGAAGAAAGATTAAGAAAAGGCAAACCTACGTTTCTAGCATTTGTAGACTTAGAGAAAGCTTTTGACAATGTTAACTGGAATACTCTCTTTCAAATTCTGAAGGTGGCAGGGGTAAAATACAGGGAGCGAAAGGCTATTTACAGTTTGTACAGAAACCAGATGGCAGTTATAAGAGTCGAGGGGCATGAAAGGGAAGCAGTGGTTGGGAAAGGAGTAAGACAGGGTTGTAGCCTCTCCCCGATGTTATTCAATCTGTATATTGAGCAAGCAGTAAAGGAAAGAAAAGAAAAATTCGGAGTAGGTATTAAAATTCATGGAGAAAAAGTAAAAACTTTGAGGTTCGCCGATGACATTGTAATTCTGTCAGAGACAGCAAAGGACTTGGAAGAGCAGTTGAACGGAATGGACAGTGTCTTGAAAGGAGGATATAAGATGAACATCAACAAAAGCAAAACGAGGATAATGGAATGTAGTCAAATTAAGTCGGGTGATGCTGAGGGAATTAGATTAGGAAATGTGACACTTAAATGAGTAAAGGAGTTTTGCTATTTAGGGAGTAAAATAACCGATGATGGTCGAAGTAGAGAGGATATAAAATGTAGACTGGCAATGGCAAGGAAATGGTTTCTCAAGAAGAGGAATTTGTTAACATCGAGTACAGATTTAAGTGTCAGGAAGTCATTTCTGAAAGTATTTGTATGGAGTGTAGCCATGTATGGAAGTGAAACATGGACGATAACTAGTTTGGACAAGAAGAGAATAGAAGCTTTCGAAATGTGGTGCTACAGAAGAATGCTGAAGATAAGGTGGGTAGATCACGTAACTAATTAGGAGGTATTGAATAGGATTGGGGAGAAGAGAAGTTTGTGGCACAACTTGACTAGAAGAAGGGATCGGTTGGTAGGACATGTTTTGAGGCATCAAGGGATCACAAATTTAGCATTGGAGGGCAGTGTGGAGGGTAAAAATCGTAGAGGGAGACTAAGAGATGAATACACTAAGCAGATTCAGAAGGATGTAGGTTGCAGTAGATACTGGGAGATGAAGAAGCTTGCACAGGATAGAGTAGCATGGAGAGCTGCATCAAACCAGTCTCAGGACTGAAGACCACAACAACAACAACAGCTGTATAACAGAAACTATATTTAATACGTAATCGGCGTACTAGTGTGTTTAATTCTGACTGTATATAATTGACGAAATTATAACGAATATATTGTAAATGCTGGGTAATAGCCAAGGGAACTTCATTCAAATCTATCAATAGTAACGACGAAATGGTAGTAGCTGTTCCGTTGTTTATTTTTGCGTAAGTGGAGTCTCTGTCACGTTGCGAGCAGAGAGGATGCAGAGCGGCTTGTGTGATGGAAGAGTGCGGAAGTGTTTGTTGGGCGCTCCCGCCGACGCGGTGTGCTGTCGTGCGCGCACCAATGTAGGCGCGCCTCGTTAGTTAACCAGCGAGTACTGAAAGCACTGTAGGAGTGGACAGGCAGAGGAAGCTGCAAAAGATGTTCAGATGTGTGAGAAGTCTTATGGGACTTAACTGCAAAGGTCATCAGTCCCTAAGCTTACACACTACTTAACCTAAATTATCCTAAGGACAAACACACACACCCATGCCCGAGGGAGGACTCGAACCTCCGCCGGGACCAGCCGCACAGTCCAGGACTGCAGCGCCCTAGGCCGCTCGGCTAATCCCGCGCGGCAAAAAAGCTACAGTTACAACTATTGCCTGTAACATAATTATCCGTGGCTCTGGAGACGACTCGGGGTTCTCGTCTAACAGCAACAGCAACTACAACGGCAGCTCAACATTGTCGTCGGCCGTTCGCACAGGTACAACATCGTAAGACTGTTAACTGTCAAATGATAGATATAATGATGTAGAGCCTTTACCCAGTTGATTTCTTTCACAGACTTTGAATAATTTGAATAATAACTTGCAATAGTTGGAACTTATATTGTCATTGTCCTCAGACATTATTACCAAGCAGGGACCCTTTTCCTTTCCATGTAATCACGAGTGTCGTAAGAACATGAATTCTAATTAACTACGTACCGTACCGCCAGTTTCAGTCTAAATTTTCTGCCTCAGTAACTGTTCATTCTTGTATTGCATGACAGAGGCAGCTTAATGTAAAATTTCACTGCCGGCCGCGGTGGTCTAGCGGTTCTAGGCGCTCAGTCCGGAACCGCGCGACTGCCTCGGGCATGGATGTGTGTGATGTCCTTAGGTTAGTTAGGTTTAAGTAGTTCTAAGTTCTAGGGGACTGATGACCACAGATGTTAAGTCCCATAGTGCTCAGACCCATTTGAACCATTTTTTAAAAATTTCGCTGGTAAAACTGATAACTAAAGATAAAGCACAAATTAAGAGTGCGCAATTTCGTTTATTCCGTATTTAGCTTAGCGAGTGAATTCTGCTAGCTTCATATGTATTACATTGGTGTTATTTTAAAAGTAAAATCAATTGCCCATTTGCTTAAAGTAAATTCAGTTCACACTTTCAATAATCAAAAGTAAATTGCTTGCATGTTTCTAAATTTTGTATTACGTTATACTGAGGTTACTGAAAGTTATATTTTACTTAACGAAGTCCAAGTTAAGCCAGTAATTTCATTTAATGGTACTTTCAAACTTAAGTATTTCCGAATAAAAAACTGCAAACTCATTACTTTCTGATTCGTTTGTTTTCTCGTTAAGTGTCTTGCTGTGGAAAAGCGAGGCAACCTTCAGTTGTCACGCCAGTGATTTTTTACTCAAAATTCTTTGCAATTACCTTTCTCAAGATTCTGGAGTTTCATTGCCCTAGCTAGCTGGCGACCGTTTAATTATCACTTTTTTAGCTAATCAGTGTTTTCTTTGTGTTATCAATGATTTTTGTAGTAAATATTTCGTGGTACCCTTTTTCCTTCCTGTGCGGTCCGTGAGCGTTTGCACTGATACCACCCGTTTTAAAATTACACTCCTGGAAATGGAAAAAAGAACACATTGACACCGGTGTGTCAGACCCACCATACTTGCTCCGGACACTGCGAGAGGGCTGTACAAGCAATGATCACACGCACGGCACAGCGGACACACCAGGAACCGCGGTGTTGGACGTCGAATGGCGCTAGCTGCGCAGCATTTGTGCACCGCCGCCGTCAGTGTCAGCCAGTTTGCCGTGGCATACGGAGCTCCATCGCAGTCTTTAACACTGGTAGCATGCCGCGACAGCGTGGACGTGAACCGTATGTGCAGTTGACGGACTTTGAGCGAGGGCGTATAGTGGGCATGCGGGAGGCCGGGTGGACGTACCGCCGAATTGCTCAACACGTGGGGCGTGAGGTCTCCACAGTACATCGATGTTATCGCCAGTGGTCGGCGGAAGGTGCACGTGCCCGTCGACCTGGGACCGGACCGCAGCGATGCACGGATGCACGCCAAGACCGTAGGATCCTACACAGTGCCGTAGGGGACCGCACCGCCACTTCCCAGCAAATTAGGGACACTGTTGATCCTGGGGTATCGGCGAGGACCATTCGCAACCGTCTCCATGAAGCTGGGCTACGGTCCCGCACACCGTTAGGCCGTCTTCCGCTCACGCCCCAACATCGTGCAGCCCGCCTCCAGTGGTGTCACGACAGGCGTGAATAGAGGGACGAATGGAGACGTGTCCTCTTCAGCGATGAGAGTCGCTTCTGCCTTGGTGCCAGTGATGGTCGTATGCGTGTTTGGCGCCGTGCAGGTGAGCGCCACAATCAGGACTGCATACGACCGAGGCACACAGGGCCAACACCCGGCATCATGGTGTGGGGAGCGATCTCCTACACTGGCCGTACACCACTGGTGATCGTCGAGGGGACACTGAATAGTGCACGGTACATCCAAACCGTCATCGAACCCATCGTTCTACCATTCCTAGACCGGCAAGGGAACTTGCTGTTCCAACAGGACAATGCACGTCCGCATGTATCCCGTGCCACCCAACGTGCTCTAGAAGGTGTAAGTCAACTACCCTGGCCAGCAAGATCTCCGGATCTGTCCCCCATTGAGCATGTTTGGGACTGGATGAAGCGTCGTCTCACGCGGTCTGCACGTCCAGCACGAACGCTGGTCCAACTGAGGCGCCAGGTGGAAATGGCATGGCAAGTCGTTCCACCGGACTACATCCAGCATCTCTACGATCGTCTCCATGGGAGAATAGCAGCCTGCATTGCTGCGAAAGGTGGATATACACTGTACTAGTGCCGACATTGTGCATGCTCTGTTGCCTGTGTCTATGTGCCTGTGGTTCTGTCAGTGTGATCATGTGATGTATCTGACCCCAGGAATGTGTCAATAAAGTTTCCCCTTCCTGGGACAATGAATTCACGGTGTTCTTATTTCAATTTCCAGGAGTGTATCATCGGTATTTAGCGTAAGTTTAGAACAGATTCTTCCTGCAGAAGACTCTGTTGCACAGTTTCTTCCAACTAACCGGCTTTAATTTCCTTCGGTAACGATTGCCTTATTCACAGTAAAAATTCATTAGCCATATGCAATCACGGTCAGTTACGAGTATTTCGCAATCCAGTAGGCCGATTAGGAAGGAGGAGGTTACAAATGGTAGTTATTTCCTGAAAACCCCTGTTCTTTGAATGAGGCATTGTTACAGAAATCTAATTTGGATTCTTGCTCATAATTCTGTTTAGCCTCGATTCGTGACATATTTACCTCAGTCTTCAGTGTAGGTAAGCACTGCAAGCTACCGGGACAAGCCCGAGCTATTCCTCAGCTCATCTGTAAAAAGTAATACTTTGTCAAACTGTAACTCCTCTACCATATAGTGCAATCAGAGCTGGCTATAAAAACAAAATAATCATTTTTAAATTTGTGTTCCCCTTTTTAAAGGTTCATATGCCAAAACTGTCATGGAAGAGTAATCTTTTTAAATTATTTGTTCGCTTTAAACACGCATGCGTTCAAGTGCCACATTTTTTTTAATTGAACGGTACTGCGTCTAAGGACAAGAAATTACATTGTTCACCGGAAATGGCCTTATGAAGTCTTCGGCACGTGATCTGTAATTTGTTTCTGTAACTGTCATCTTGTCGCTGTGCTCTTTTTTCAACCTGTTTTTGGTTCAGAGTACGTACCCCGAGCTGAACGAACGCACCAAGCGATGTCTGGATTAAGGTCAACCTGGTCATGTTGTGTCAAAGCTCATTATTAACCAATTGTACTCATTTTCAGTTTTTGAATTGTGATTTAATATTGTTAATGTTTTTGTTGTTTACGTATGAATTGAGTATATTTTCAACTCATCTACTCAATTCCGGGAAACAGTTGTGAAAATTGTAAGTTCTGTTAATACTGACTCTCTCATTGTTCATGGGATTGCGGAGAATTTAAAATATTCCCTATATGCTTAAAGGAATAACTTGCAATATCATTCTATCTGCGAGATCCATTAATACATAATTCACTGTCTTCCTTATATCGCCTGTTTTGGAAGAAGATAAAATAATTCTGAGTTAATCTAAATCTATAATTCTCAGGAAATCAGTCCTTCATTATTGTCAGCATTGTTTGAACGACGCTGAGATGAATAAATGTTATAAAAATATTTCTTCTCTCTGGGTATGTTGAGCTGAGTAGCTTACGATTCCAATATCCATGCTGTCATATTAATTTACTATTATTCTTTAATTCTCTTTCTCGAATCCGCAGTAAAATGTTTGAGTAATCTACACCTACTCGTATGTTGTCTTTTTTGCCGTTTTATATTTCACACTGCGTTCACTGTCTCCGCCTATTTGAGAGACAGAGACAGAGTATTTGGATTCGTTTTAAACCAGCTCTCTGTCTTTAGTCCGGTAAACAATTGTGTTGTTCCACCTAGTAGAAAGTGGAACGGCACTAACCTTCCTCACTTTTGCCCTCGAGATCACTGATTCCGAGTAGTTAGTAAGAAAACACGAGCAGCAAGTAAGAACTACCAGTGCTGTCCCGGGTAAACAATTCTAGATACCTTGCAGTACTCAAGACTAAACCAAGCGCTTCTTAACCAGCACGAACTTATCTGTGCAAATACTATTGATTATTACTATACCATAAAAATAATGGGAATTACTTACAATGATTTGGCGGTTACCAAAACTCCATTGTTCTGTGACTCAGTGAACACAGTGCACGAGATATTAATGACAGTTAATCTACGTCTACATCTACATCTATATCCATACTCCGCAAGCCACCTGACGGTGTGTGGCGGAGGGTACCCTGAGTACCTCTATCGGTTCTCCCTTCTATTCCAGTCTCGTATTGTTCGTGGAAAGAAGGATTGTCGGTATGCTTCTGTGTGGGCTCTAATCTCTCTGATTTCATCCTCATGGTCTCTTCGCGAGATATACGTAGAAGGGAGCAATATACTGCTTGACTCGTCGGTGAAGGTATGTTCTCGAAGCTTTAACAAAAGCCCGTACCGAGCTACTGAGCGTCTCTCCTGCAGAGTCTTCCACTGGCGTTTATCTATCATCTCCGTAACGCTTTCACGATTACTAAATGATCCTGTAACGAAGCGCGCTGCTCTCCGCTGGATCTTCTCTATCTCTTCTATCAACCCTATCTGGTACGGATCCCACACTGTTGAGCAGTATTCAAGCAGTGGGCGAACAAGCGTACTGTAACCTACTTCCTAACACTATCTCCATCAGCAAATTCCTCAGCATAGTTCAATAACACACATAACACTTCGTGATTTTCCATAACAAAACATGATCATAACCATGATATATCATTATAATGTTATCATTTCTTAATAAAATCTAAATACTTTAAAATAAACCTCACTAGTGCAACTCAGTTACCTTCTCACACCGAGATACTAGTCCAGCGTATTGCGCTGCATCAGCTCTTCGTAGCCACTGACTTACTTCCTGTGTCACAGTCACTTTTCAGCTACCATCTTCTGCCGTTAGTTAATCAATGATACTTCATATTTCCCTCATACAGGAGAAATCCTCTCATAATGCCATGGGGAGATTTCCTTGGCGGATTTTCTGCTATCGTCCGCACTGAATTTTGAGGGACGTGGAGCGGTTTGATTGGCGTCGCCACAGCTAATGGCTCGTCTCTCACCAGTGTGATATCTCAATACTCTGACGCTTTTGATCAGCATCATCAGACGAAAAGATCGAAAACCGTAGAAATTTGATAATTCTGCATCACTTGGTTCACATACTCCGTTGTTACAACTGTATTAATGTTTACATCAGTTTTATTATAATAAATATTATTCACTGAATGTCGCTGCGATGGTCGTCACTGTAGCTAAAAAACACGATCTTCATTAAATAATGATTATCCTATTTCATAAAACACACTTTAACTATTCAGAGAACTCACTGAACTTCATACAGATATACCATACACACTAATAGAGACTACGAAATTCCTACTTCCCTACAGGGTGTTTCTCTAAGAACGTGCAAAAATTTAACAGGACATAGAGGACGCTCCCCTGAACAATTTGAGGCAGGGCACCTGGGGTCGGAGATGCCAGCTTAAGAAGATAACAGGAATAAAGTTACATTACTACGTACATACTTTTTATATTTTTAATTACAGTTAACTGCAAATACCATCGTTGACACAATGAACGTACCATTTGTACTGTGTCTTACAAAATCTCAATGCAAGCATGACATCAGTCAACAAAATTCTGACGCATCCTGACAAATATCTCTGATGTATTTAGAATCACATCACAGGCAGCAACAATTCTGGAAACTAATTCCTTCTCCATATAAACTGGGGTCTAATACACAAGCGATTTTAGACAACCAAATAGCAAATAGGAAATAATCAGGTGACCTCGCAGGCCACGGAATAGGACCTCTCTTACAGTCTAGCGACCAGGGAATACAGCACTGACATGGTTGTGGACATCCACACTGTCTTGTTGTATCCACACTGTCACGAACAGCTAAGGGTATGTTCTCCAATAACTCAGATAGAACTCTTTGCACGACAATCAAGTAAAGGTGCCCATTCAGACGGACAGGTACACTTCCTACTAACAGACTGTCCTCCTTGTTTCCTTGCAAAAAATATAGAATGTACATGTAAATAAACAGCACAGTACGTGTAAACTTGTACGCTTGTTAATTGTAAATAAACTGGAAAACAGAAATGCTAGACAAAGCGGTAGAGAAGTTTCCTTCCACACCTCTTTTCGGTGGCTTCTCCAACCCCTAGTTCCCTACCTGAAATTGTTCAGTGGAGCATTCTCTACGTCGTGTTACAGTTTTAGACGCTCTTACAGACATACCCTGCATATACAACAAAACATGCTTGTATTTGTCATTATTTATATTGCCCTAAATTTTCTCAGTACACGTGGGCTTCGTCGGCTTAGCAGTGGCTGGCGTAGCGCTGGTTTTAATAATACATCCAGCAAACTATAGCGTGCGATTCCACGGGTGGGGCTGCGAGCATGGGTGTGCATATAACTTTATCCATAAGGGGACAGGTTTTTATGTATCTGATTCGGTGAGTTTGAGAACGCATAGTGCAGCAAAAGATGAATTTGATACGACCGAAAGGTATTAACTAGATGCTTTTTGGTACATAATTTGATACTGAAGTGGTGAACATATTTCATTAGTATAAGGTAACTATATATTTTTGTTTTATTAATATGAATATGGGTGCCAATATTTTGATTCAAAGCTCTTAAGTTACATCCTATTTATGATTAAATCCGTAATATTCAACTAGGTAACCACAAAAAAATTTTGTTTGTGTAAAAATAACGTTATTTTTCACTGAACATTAAAAATCTTTGGCAAAAATAGTCCTAAAGATCGAGAAAACCTTGTTGCATAGCAACAAATATAATCAGGGGAGTATTCCAGATGATTACTCCCAAAAGCGAAGCTAGAGAATTAAACTGTAAAATTTGTAGAAAAATCCCAGTATGTTCAGTAATGCTAAATCTGCAGTTTAGTAGAAATGTGCGAAAGTAAGATCTGTACGCTCAGAATCTAGGAGGTGAGTGGGGCAAGTTTCACATCTTGCCTCCCCCCCCCCCCCCTACTCTTTGCAGAGACCTCTGGCGATAAGCCCAGGTAATTGCATTGCGTGCACAAAACTGCTTCAAAAAAATGGTTCAAATGGGTCTGAGCACTATGGGACTTAACATCTGAGATCATCAGTCCCCTAGACTTAGAACTACTTAAACCTAAATAACCTAAGGACATCACACACATCCATGCCCGAGGCAGGATGCGAACCTGCGACCGTAGCAGCAGCGCGGACCCGGGCTGAAGCGCCTAGAACCGCTCGGCCAGAACGGCCGGCAAAAAACTGCTGATTCCCTTTCAGGTACGAAGACGGGGCGCCCCTAAAACAATGGGAAAAGAATGGCAAGAAGATGACTAACCAAAGGATACAAGACCTCTACGTGCGGTATAAGAGAGGCACTTGCTCCTACTTGCAGTCACTGCTGTCGGACAAATTGAATAACCATTGCAGTTTCCATCAGCACTCTGTCTCCATCTATGCCATCTCAATTCTGACAGTAGAATATAGAAGACGCATGTGTGGCGACCGACACAGAGCGGTGGGACCCATCTTTGCGTTACTCAGGAGGCGTTCGGCTCTCCCCCGTATTCGTACCGGGTTCGTGGTTGGCGAAGGAGGCAGGAGTCCTTCGTGGGTAACTGCAGCAAGACTGTCGGTGTAAATGAAAATTCTTCAGTATTCCAATAAGATAGAAATCCGCAGATGCGCATCACTGTCCTAAGCACAGGCATTGTGCCCTTGAATCGGTACAACCGGCGTGGCGAAAGAGGAATTCTCAATACGGAAGACAAGTACTACATCATACCTCACTCCCGTCGATACTTCCTGACGGCTGGTCATTGCCAGAGAACTGGATCACTGCTAGCACGGCGAAAAGGTGCGTTCGCGGGATGCGACCCGCATCCATAATATCGTACTGGTCTCCTATCTGGGCCTGTAATATTACATTTGGATCACCGCAGAACGTAAGTTCTACTAATCCCCTTAAATGCTTCTTCTCTTGAACCACCAGGCAGACCCGACACATCAATTGGAAACGAAAGTTCCGGAAGCCAGGATCCTACGCAGGTTTTTCGATACGCCTCAACATCCATATCCAACCTTCCATGTACATCCCTGCGTTATTCATCCTCTCCTGCTACAGCTGGCATCAACTCCCAGTTAACCACGAAATCCTTCCAAAGATGTATCGTTTCATTCAGTCCTAGTCAATAATACTCAGTCACTTTCTTTCGTTTCCTTCCCTTTTCCATCCTTCCCCTACATAATTGTTAATGGCCTCCTGTGGTCATCATTCCATCTCTATAGTGGATATGATCATTTTCTTGCACCACTAGCGTTATCAATGTACCACTGCAGCAGTGTTACTTAATCGTACGTAGAACAATCTAAAAAACTTTTGGATCAAAAATTCTATTCATCTGTATTTTGAAAGACAGGAATTGCTTTCCTTTCACCATGTGCCATTAAAATTTTGTCAAAATGTAAAAACTTTCACTGATGTTCGCATTTATCTCCTGATAGACCCCTCTCCTCCTCTTCCCCCCCCCCCTCTCTTTCTCTCCGCCCCCTCTGTGGGAAACTGAAACAGGAATTTCTTAGCACAAACAGAATCGTGCCGTGATGGGTATCGTTTCCTCTCGCACTATAGAGACTGGTGCCTCACGTTGGCAGCTCCGCTAGTTTTTGCAGTGGAACCAGCGGCGGATCCGCCACCTGAGGGATGGTCATATGTTGCGACACGGGATTTAAGGGCAGTCCTGGTAGTCAATGGCCTGAGTAAGTTACGGACATGCAGTGAGGTGCGAGGAAGAGCAACCTGTTTGGGGCCGGCGCGGCGCTAGTCTTGTTGAGTAGTTAGTGCATCTAAGCGCGACTACGTGCCCTCATGATGTGTTGCATATGGCCGTTTGGGCAGTACACATTGCCCGATGGAAAACTTGTTCTGTCGTGGCTGTTGAAGCGTTATTTGTGCTTCGAGTTTGGATGTCGGTTGGAGACCTGTGTCAGCTGTGGTGTCGAGTGTGGTACCTATCAGTCCAGTTGCGATCGTAGATCGAAAGCACTGCATGTGGACTATGACCTGCTGTTTGCTGATGGACAGATGAACGGTGAAGGTGGCCGCTTACTAGCTGTCAAGGGCTGCTGTTGATTCCGACGACGATCTCAGAAATTGTCTCTCTTCCTTTTAAAAAGTTCATCTGAACAAATCACAGACTTCATGAATCTCATCTCAGTCGTAGTAAAGTACAACTATTTCGAATTTATTGGACATTTCTACCAGCAATCCGACGGTCTCGCAATGGGAAATCAGTTAGCTGGTATCCTCGCTCATATTTTCATCAACTCCATAGAAGAAAAATTTTTAATTGTTTTACAGCTGCGTCACTAGGCAGTCTTTCTTATTCCAGATACGTTGACGATATTCTAATCATCTACAAAGGACCCGCTAACGATGTTGTCGTATCTTTAACCTATTCAACGATCTTCATGAGAAAATTTCTTTCACTATCGAATTTGAAAATGAGGCCCGTCAACTAAACTTCATTGACTTGACTCTTTCCATAGAAACAAATAAAATTTCTTTCGATATTTTTAGTAAAGTAATATATACCGACCAGATCGTTCCTGCATCTTCTACTCATCCAAAATTGCATAAAAAAGCCTTCTTTCATTCTGCTGTTCTCCGAGCCATTTCCATCCCACTTTCTAAAGAAAAGTTCAACGACGAAATCAATTTCCTTAAAACAATAGCAGTCAACAACAAGTATAAACCTAACGTCCTTAAAAAGAAAACTACTAAAAGAATTACTACGCTAGGCACTTGTGTTATGAAGTCTAACTCGAAAAAATATTTTTCTGTTCCTTTCGTGGGGCCTATCTCCTATCAGATCCAACGCATTCTTCGAGAGAAATACAATTGCAACGTTGCTTTTTCTACTAATAACAATTTGAAAAGAAAAGTTCATTCATAATTTACATTCTATTCGTTCCCCTTTAGAAAATTCTGGTGGCTACAAAACTATCTGCGATACTTGCTCCTCTTACTATATAGGACAAACTGGACGTGCCTTCACTACCAGATATAAAGAAGACTTGCTAAGAAAATATGGCACTACCCTCCAAAATTCGTCTTTTCCCGATCATCTTCTGATTACAGGTCATTCACCTCAAGCCATCTGCGATAGCAACATTTTGCACACTGTAAAGAAATGGCGTAGACTAGATATTCTAGAAGAATTATAGATTTTCAAACATCTTGCTCGAAAGGATAGCCCCACCCTTAACGAAGAGCTACAGCCACGTAACAAAACTTTTTTCAACGGTATAAAGCCGTTACTCGATATCTGGCTTCGGGTCTCCTTGTGCAGGTTGCCGATATGTTCTTTTCCTTCTAAGGTAGTCCTTTGTTTTGTAATTATGAAATGTTCCTTGGCTATATTTCACGTCAATATTCCTTTCTACAAGTTGTCATTCAGTCTTATCTACATTTTCATAATGATGTTTTCATGTTTTATCTTACTGTTATAAGCTTCGATGTAGACAAAATATTATGTTGTATACTACTATCAAACAAACATTGCTTTCCATTTTATACCAAATACTGTTCATTTTAAATCATTTCTGCCTATATTTCAATTTGAAGTAGCCTAATTGTATCTACGGCTACTAGATGGCGCGCTCGTTGCAGTGCCATGTTCACCTGGCCCCATTTGTTAAAGCGGGGCCCGCATCTCGTGGTCGTGCGGTAGCGTTCTCGCTTCCCACGCCCGGGTTCCCGGGTTCGATTCCCGGCGGGGTCAGGGATTTTCTCTGCCTCGTGATGGCTGGGTGTTGTGTGCTGTCCTTAGGTTAGTTAGGTTTAAGTAGTTCTAAGTTCTAGGGGACTGATGACCATAGATGTTAAGTCCCATAGTGCTCAGAGCCATTTGAACCCATTTTGTTAACGCGGGCACCTCAGTCCGTTTGCAACCTGTAACCGCGGAAGTAACGAGCAGCCCTTAGTGGCTCGCCATCACAATTTTCTATCTTAAATATCTTTGTGACTAATGCTCTTTTGGCATATTTATTATTTTATACATGACGTATAGGTACTACCAGTCTTTCATAATGATTCTGTACTTATACTCTGTATCATACGTTTTTCGTCATAATTCTGTGACCGTGTTATAGACCATTCTTTGATTTAAATTCTGAGGAAGACACTCCTAGCAGTGTTGAAATCCGGTTAATTCGTTAAAAATAGTGACCCAGGGCTATTTTCTATTGTAACTACTCAGGTCTCCGAACGTGCAGCCATGTACAAAATTCCTGCTACCAGTTGTTTGTTGTTAATTGTAGTAGTTAATCTGGCGGTCAGTAAGTGTTTGATTCATCAGATCATTTTATTTAATTCTGCCACCAGTTGCTTGCGATAAGTCACGACAGTAATCTCGTTAGCAGTTGCTGTTTTATCACTTTGTAACTCAAATTATGTAAGCAGTTGCGTTTCTTGAATTAAAATACATCTGGCTAGCAGCGTTACTTAATATGGCAGTTTTTAAATTGCTTTGTTGAGTTTTTGGTGAATAATGCTATAAGTGTTGGGGCCATGTGTTACGCTTTTGAGAGTCATTTTTGTTTAATAAAGTGGGCTAATTAGATTTGAATAAAATAATTCTGCTTCAGCATATTAACACTTAATACCATCTCCCTATCACTTTCAGGAAGATAGCCGAAAAGTGTACCAGGAAAAAAAACTGAGTTTCTGCGGATGCACGCCAGAAATCTAATGGATCAGTCAACGCAAAACGAAAACGTGGAGGTGCACTTACAGATGGCTAACTTCGTTTTTCGCAGGCGTTATTATTATAACAAACACAGTGTGGCCCACGATATCAGATTAGATTCTCGAATTATAGTCCAAACGAGAGGCGCATCGCGAGGACTTTCCTCAGTCTCGTAATGAATCCCCGAGCGCGTTCTTGCGGAGCGACAGCCGCCGCGCCGTGAAGACGCGGCAACTTGCAGCGCCGGGCCGGCCGAGGCTAACCAAGTTAGCTGCAGCCAGGGAGCAGGGCGGAGAGCGCTTTGTTTGGCCGGAAACGCGAGCCGCCCGCAGGCCGCAGGCCGGGCCGTGGAATTGCGTTCCTCCGCGCTGGCCGGCGGCGGCGGCGGCGGCGGCGGCAGGGTGCGGCGTGCACGCCGCTCTAATTGGGGAGAATGCCGCGGCCCCAGCCCGGCTAATGGAACGACCGTTTAATTCAGCGCCGAGTAGCAATTCCTGTGCGTGCGCGGTTTCGTCTATCTCAGAAAATGACGCCCTGCTCAGATGGAAGCCTGTATTTTTATCTGGTTCCCTGTCTCAACGATAGCAGCAATTTTCTCAATGACTCGAATTTAAAACGAAACGCGTAGTTGATTAAATTTTATAGTAAAACCCATTTCAGTTGTCCTAACACATAAGCAGTTAGAGAGTGTTTCATTCCTTGGAACGGTAGACATGAAAATTGAAAACAGCACTCTTTTACATAAACTAAACAATCAAACGAGAAATGTCTCAAGGGAGATGGAAAAGGTTACTGACCATATTCAGTTATCCCTGTACATACTACAACACTTTTCAACACAACGCTAATGATGGTAATGACTCAAATATTTGCTAGGAATAAAAGCTGCAGTGTCACAGAAGTGACAGAAGTCTCAACTCAGGCGTTGTACATAATGGAAAAGTTTACTGTTGAAATTGCAGAATCACATGATCCGTGAAGGAATTCAACTAGACTTATAAAACTGCTGTAGACTTCTGTAGACTATCATAAATAAGCGTAGACTACAGTAATTTTCTTAGTACCTTTGGTTAATTAACATCATACCTGCGTTACCTGTACGTAAGGTGTGTTGCGTACCTGTTGGTCGTTACCTCGTATCTATCACTTTGTTTGCGTATACGGTCAGTGTCTTACTAGACTGGCCTATAAACCAGGAGTGGTAAACAATGTGGAAACTAAATGAGGATATATACAGGGCCATGAAACATACGAAATACACTCCTGGAAATGGAAAAAAGAACACATTGACATCGGTGTGTCAGACCCACCATACTTGCTCCGGACACTGCGAGAGGGCTGTACAAGCAATGATCACACGCACGGCACAGTGGACACACCAGGAACCGCGGTGTTGGCCGTCGAATGGCGCTACCTGCGCAGCATTTGTGCACCACCGCCGTCAGTGTCAGCCAGTTTGCCGTGGCATACGGAGCTCCATCGCAGTCTTTAACACTGGTAGCATGCCGCGACAGCGTGGACGTGAACCGTATGTGCAGTTGACGGACTTTGAGCGAGGGCGTATAGTGGGCATGCGGGAGGCCGGGTGGACGTACCGCCGAATTGCTCAACACGTGGGGCGTGAGGTCTCCACAGTACATCGATGTTGTCGCCAGTGGTCGGCGGAAGGTGCACGTGCCCGTCGACCTGGGACCGGACCGCAGCGACGCACGGATGCACGCCAAGACCGTAGGATCCTACGCAGTGCCGTAGGGGACCGCACCGCCACTTCCCGGCAAATTAGGGACACTGTTGCTCCTGGGGTATCGGCGAGGACCATTCGCAACCGTCTCCATGAAGCTGGGCTACGGTCCCGCACACCGTTAGGCCGTCTTCCGCTCACGCCCCAACATCGTGCAGCCCGCCTCCAGTGGTGTCGCGACAGGCGTGAATGGAGGGACGAATGCAGACGTGTCGTCTTCAGCGATGAGAGTCGCTTCTGCCTTGGTGCCAATGATGGTCGTATGCGTGTTTGGCGCCGTGCAGGTGAGCGCCACAATCAGGACTGCATACGACCAAGGCACACAGGGCCAACACCCGGCATCATGGTGTGGGGAGCGATCTCCTACACTGGCCGTACACCACTGGTGATCGTCGAGGGGACACTGAATAGTGCACGGTACATCCAAGCCGTCATCGAACCCATCGTTCTACCATTCCTAGACCGGCAAGGGAACTTGATGTTCCAACAGGACAATGCACGTCCGCATGTATTCCGTGCCACCCAACGTGCTCTAGAAGGTGTAAGTCAACTACCCTGGCCAGCAAGATCTCCGGATCTGTCCCCCATTGAGCATGTTTGGGACTGGATGAAGCGTCGTCTCACGCGGTCTGCACGTCCAGCACGAACGCTGGTCCAACTGAGGCGCCAGGTGGAAATGGCATGGCAAGCCGTTCCACAGGACCACATCCAGCATCTCTACGATCGTCTCCATGGGAGAATAGCAGCCTGCATTGCTGCGAAAGGTGGATATACACTGTACTAGTGCCGACATTGTGCATGCTCTGTTGCCTGTGTCTACGTGCCTGTGGTTCTGTCAGTGTGATCATGTGATGTATCTGACCCCAGGAATGTGTCAATAAAGTTTCCCCTTCCTGGGACAATGAATTCACGGTGTTCTTATTTCAATTTCCACGAGTGTATATATATATTTATTCTACATAGTTGTCCTAATGTCTGTTACTTAAAAATAAAAAAATACTTATAGCAAAATTGAAAATTTTAATGTTTAATAAAGATTTTGTTCGAAAATTATTGCTTTGGAACATGAAAGAAAGGATGCCATAGTAAAAATTTTAAAAAAAAATAAGTAAAAATAAAATAAATAATAGTTCAGGGTTATCGCATGGCGAAAGCTTCCTTTATTGATAAGGAACTTTCGCACTTACTGAAAATAACAGGAACTCGTGCCTTTGATCAAGAACATCCTACTGGGTAAAAAACAATAAGTTATATAGATTTTTTTATCCATGTCGGCTGTACTTACATTAAACGTAATTGCTTTGGTCACACAAAAACTCAGAAATTGCATAATCAGCTAATTTTTATTACTTGTAAAACACAATTTATATTTTGCAAGAATATAAAATACACATCGGATTAACACTAAACGATAAGCGCTTATAATTATGTGAAAAACAAAAACAAATAGGAAACTTCGATCCTAGTTCCTGTCTCATACATTTACATTCCTCTACCAATGCTTCCAATACTACCGGTAATCCTACCATTTATTACGTCATTTATATTCTGTACCAAAACTACTGCACCATAATTTTTAGAGAGCACAACTCTGAATACAACATATTATTTATATCCATATGTACACATCTTGCGAAATGACAACGATCAAAAAATTAGAGAAATTTGAGCCGATACAGGGGCTTTTCGATCGACGATAAGACTCGTAACTCATCTGATGACTGCCGTGGCTTGTATATTGGAATGTTTTAGTCTAGTATCAAGGTGCCCTTTGTGGTACTATACCTTCCATTTCCGTAAAGCGATCTGCCTCTTACTGATATATCTATATAACATTACACCAGGAATCTTCTCCTTTCCTAAAGTAGCACTCTTTTGATTTTTAATCTGCCCCTCACATCCCATATGCATGTGAAGTACAGGGCTTACGCATTTAATGTCTGATTTAAGCTCGTAGCTACAACTCGTGAAATTGGAGGTGGTCATAAATGCCGACAACAAATATTTTCACGTAGTACACCCAATTAGACTAAATTCTAACACTTCAGTTGCTAGTGCTTGAAGTGAACTTAAAGACAATAAGCTGTGTTAGAGCCAGACTGAGAACAAAGTCATCCAGTGGGTTAAACTTCTGCAATTCCTCAAATCTGCACCTTGTCATGAGTCGATAAGCACGAGACATCTCTTCTAGCCATTGTTTCAGTAAATTTGGAGAACATATCAATTATGAATTATTACATCAACTTGAACCATGTTGTGAATAAGAATGCTCATAAGTACTCTAATGTGTTCCTGATAAATTAAGAAATATGAAAGAAAAATATGATATTCGCAGTTAATATGCTGTTTCATATTCACGCGAAACATATACGAGAACGTACATAGCATCTACAGTAGTGCACTTGAGACACATTGAAATGCTTCCATGCTGTGGTCCAACTAGCGAACTAAATCTTTCATATTCACCGGAAACTCTACAGAAGAATCTGCATAGCATGTGCACCAGTTAACTTGAGACATTAAAATCTGTCTCAATAAAGCATGATAGTTCTTTGCATCAATTCATTACTATGTAACTTACCCATGAACCATGACATCGCCGGCCAGAGTGGCCGAGCGATTAAAGGCGGGCATGGATGTGTGTGATGTCCTTAGGTTAGTTAGGTTTAAGTAGTTCTAAGTTCTAGGGGACTTATGACCGCAGCAGTTGAGTCCCATAGTGCTCAGAGCCATTTTTTTTTAACCATGACATCCCGTCTCTGGCAATCAATATCATAGAGATTAGCAGCGTCTGTTTATTTTTTTGCTACTTCTCGGTGTCATACGCCGAGAATCACGACCACACGTATGTTGTGGAGCGTCAGGCATCGCGAAGTTTGTCAGCCTTTCCTTACCTCGAAGCGGTGTACCGAATACGTCACCAGATGGACGCTGTGGACTCACCAGCAGTGGGTGTAAGCTGTCGGCTTGCCGTTTTCTCGCTCCTGTGCGTGTCTGGAGTACGTTGCCTGGGGGACATTAGCATGGTGCTGAGCTGAGGATGCTACAGGTCGACCATATGTGCGAGCGACATTTTGTGTCGGTCAGTATGCTTCATAATGCTTCGTTTTTCTGTTTATTTACCTGTCTTCTATATCACGTTCGTGTTGTTCATGGAGTTGTGTTGGTATTGCTTACAGGGCATGAGGTAGTGTTTTATTAAACGGTGTATATGTCAGTTCCTTGCTCTGTCGTATAACTCTGAGGGTCTGTTGTAACATGTGAAGTTTGTTTCTCGTTCGCTCCTGTCTGTAGAAAAAGAGTTACTGTGGGCTGACAAGTATTTATGCCTGTAATAATGTCCGTAATGAAGAGCTGTATTGAAACATAAGATTTTAATGTCTCTCAAGTTAACTGGTGTACATGCTATGTATGTTCTTCCGTATAGTTTTCGCTGAGTCTGTAAGGTTTAGTGCGCCAGTTGTGCCAAAGTATGCAAGAATTTAGATGTGTCTCAAGTGAACTACTGTGGACGCTATCTACGTTAATGTTCAAATTTTGCATGAATATGTAACAGTACATTAACTGTGAATATAATGTTTTTCTTTCATTCTTTCTTAAGTGCTCCAACGTTAGGCGGGTGATGGAGCCCCTTAGAGAAATAGCGGAAAGGTCGGGGAAGAAGGCCAGTGTTCACTCTGTCTGCTTGCCGGGGGGTCTCATCCGAGATGTGGAGGAGGCCCTGCCGGCGGCGATAGAGAGCACTGGGTGCACCCGATTGCAAATTGTTGCTCATGTCGGCACCAATGACTCCTGCCGTCTGGGTTCAGAGGTCATCCTCAGTTCATACAGGCGGTTGGCGGAGTTGGTGAAGGCGGAAAGCCTCGGTCGCGAGGTGGAATCTGAGCTAACTATTTGTAGTATCGTTCCCAGAACCGATCGCGGTCCTCTGGTTTGGAGCCGAGTGGAAGGCTTAAACCAGAGGCTCAGACGATTCTGCAGACATCTGGGGTGCAAATTTCTCGACCTCCGCTATCAGGTGGAGAAATGTAGGGTCCCCCTGAATAGGTCAGGTGTGCACTACACGCAGGAAGCGGCTACAAGGGTAGCGGAGTACGTGTGGAGTGCACATGTGGGTTTTTTAGGTTTTTTAGGTTAGAGAATTCCCTCCCTAGGCCCGACAAGACGCCTCCTGAGACGCGGCAAGGTAGGAGTAGGCAAAATGCAACAGGGAATAACAATATTAATCTGCTAATAGTAAACTGCAGGGGCGTCTCTAGAAAGGTCCCAAAACTGCTCTCATTAATAAACGGTAACGATGCCCACATAGTACTAGGGACAGAAAGTTGGCTGAAAACAGATGTAAACAGTAATGAAATTCTAAACTCAGAGTGGAATGTATACCACAGAGACAGGCTGGACCGTGAAGGGGGAGGCGTGTTCATAGCGATAAGAAGTGCAATAGTATCGAAGGAAATTGACGGAGATCCGAAATGCGAAATGATTTGGGTGAAGGTCACGGTTAAAGCAGGCTCAGACATGGTAATTGGATGTCTCTATAGGCCCCCTGGCTCAGCAGCTGTTGCGGCTGAGCACCTGAAGTATAATTTAGAAAATATTTCGAGTAGATTATAGTTCTGGGTGGAGATTTTAATTTGCCGGATATAGACTGGGAAACTGAAATGTTCATAACGGGTGGCAGGGGCAAAGTATCCAGTGTAATTTTTTTGAGTGCTTTATCTGAAAATTACCTTGAGCAGTTAAACAGAGAACCGACTCGTGGCGATAACATATTAGACCTTCTGGTGACAAACAGACCCGAACTATTTGAAACATTTAACGCAGAACAGGGAGTCAGCGATAACAAAGCGGTTACTGCATCGATGATTTCACCCGTAAATAGAAATATTAAAAAAGGTAGGAACATTTTTCTGTTTAACAAAAGTGACAAAAAGCAGATTTCAGAGTACCTGATGGCTCGACACAAAAGTTTTGTCTCAAGTACAGATACTGTTGAGGGTCAGTGGACAAAGTTCAAAACCATCGTACAATGTGTGTTAGATGAGTATGTGCCAAGCAAGATCGTAAGAGATGGAAAAGAGCCACCGTGGTACAACAACCGAATTAGAAAACTGCTGCGGAAGCAAAGGAAACATAGCCAAAGCCTTGCAGACAAACAAAAATTACGCGAATCGAAATGTAGTGCGGGGAGGGCTATGCGAGAGGCGTTCAATGAATTTGAAAGTAAAGTTCTATGTACTGACTTGGCAGAAAATCCTAAGAAATTTTGGTCTTATGTCAAAGCGGTAGGTGGATCAAAACAAAATGTCCAGACACTCTGTGACCAAAATGGTATTGAAACACAGGATGACAGACTAAAGGCCGAAATACTAAATGTCTTTTTCCAAAGCTGTTTCACAGAGGAAGACTGCACTGTAGTTCCTTCTCTAGATTGTCGCACAGATGACAAAATGGTACATATCGAAATAGACGACAGAGGGATAGAGAAACAATTAAAATCGCTCAAAAGAGGAAAGGCCGCTGGACCTGATGGGTTACCAGTTCGATTTTACACAGAGTACGCGAAGGAACTTGCCCCCCTTCTTGCATCGGTGTACCGTAGGTCCCTAGAAGAGCGTAGCGTTCCATAGGATTGGAAAAGGCTACAGGTGATCCCTGTTTTCAAGAAGGAACGTCGAACAGATGTGCAGAACCATCGACCTATATCTCTAACGTCTATCAGTTGTAGAATTTTGGAACACGTATTATGTTCGAGTATAATGACTTTTCTGGAGACTAGAAATCTTCTCTGTAGAAATCAGCATGGGTTCCGAAAAAGACGATCGTGTGAAACCCAGATCGCGCTATTCGTCCACTTGACTCAGAGGACCATAGACACGGGTTCCCAGGTAGATTCCGTGTTTCTTGACTTCCACAAGGCGTTCGATACAGTTCCCCACAGTCGTTTAATGAACAAAATAAGCGCATATGGACTATCAGACCAATTGTGTGATTGGATTGAAGAGTTCCTAGATAACAGAACGCAGCATGTTATTCTCAACGGGGAGAAGTCTTACGAAGTAAGAGTGAATTCAGGTGTGCCGCAGAGGAGTGTTGTAGGACCGTTGCTATTCACAATATACATAAATGACCTTGTGGATGACATCGGAAGATCACTGAGGCTCTTTGCGGATGATGCTGTGGTATATCGAGAGGTTGTAACAATGGAAAATTGTACTGAAAGGCAGTAGGATCTGCAGCGAATTGACGCATGATGCAGGGAATGGCAATTGAATCTCAGTATAGACAAGTGTAATGTGCTGCGAATACATAGAAAGAAAGATCCCTTATCATTTAGCCACAATATAGCAGGTCAGCAACTGAAATCAGTTAATTCCATAAATTATCTGGGAGTACGCATTAGGAGTGATTTAAAATGGAATGATGATATACAGTTGATCGTCGGTAAAGCAGATGCCAGACTGAGATTCATTGGAAGAATCCTAAGGAAATGCAATCCGAAAACAAAGGAAGTAGGTTACAGTACGCTTGTTCGCCCACTGCTTGAATACTGCTCAGCAGTGCGGGATCCGTGCCAGATGGGGTTGATAGAGGAGATAGAGAACATCCAACGGAGAGCAGCGCGCTTCGTTACAGGATCATTTAGTAATCACGAAAGCGTTACGGAGATGATATATAAACTCCAGTGGAAGACTCTGCAGGAGAGACGTTCAGTAGCTCGGTACGGGCTTCTGTTGAAGTTTCGAGAACATACCTTCACCGAGGAGTCAAGCCGTATATTGCTCCCTCCTACGTATATCTTGCGAAGAGACCATGAGGATAAAAGCAGAGAGATTAGAGCCCACACAGAGGAATAGCGACAATCCTTCTTGCCACGAGTAATACGAGACTGTGTAAGTAGGCTGTTTAGATTTTTATATGGGTAATGCCACGTAGCGCTCTGTATGAAAATCACTGGCTGTGCTGTGTGCAGTCTGTGGCTAGTTTGCATTGTTGTCTGCCATTGTAGAGGGGCAGCTGGATGTGAACAGCAGATTGCGTTGGGCAGTTGGAGGTGAGCCGCCAGCAGTGGTGGACGTGGGGAGAGCGATGGCGGAGTTTTGATAATCTGTAAGACTGAATGTCAATTATGAATATTAAGGTAAATACAGTGTTTGTTCTCTATTAATATCTTTCATTTGCTAACTATCCCTATCAGTAGTTAGTGCCTTCTGTAGTTTGAATCTTTTATTTAGCTGGCAGTAGTGGCGCTCGCTGTATTGCAGTAGTTCCAGTAATGAAGATTTTTGTGAGATCTTCGGAAGTTAGACACCACACTTGAACAAACACGTGAAGATTTAACTACTGAGTTACATAACATTGAATCGAAATGTCAAAAGGTCTGTAATGACGTAAAAACACAAATTTGTGAGCATTTTCAGCCTATTTTTTCGCGGCATGAAAACGCATTACAGAATCACGAAGCAGCCATAAAAGAACTGCAAACTATTGTTCATGAAAATCATGAGACCTTGCAAGCTAAAATGGACTCAGTTGCATCTACCGATTCGGTTACGCAACTTGCAAAAACTCAGGAAAACTTAAAGGACACAGTAGAAAGACACATGGGGGAAATTTGTTCATTATCAGAGAAAGTAGCCGAACTTTCGGATCAGGTCACTAACTTATCTACAAAGGTAGATGATGATCTGAATGACACAAGACCCATAGCCTTCACTGACACAGAAGAGTATGAACAAATCAGAAAATTCAAACAAAATCAAAATCAAATCAATACACAGTACAAAAGAGAAATCCGGGAAGTACAAGATCAGTTGACACAGGTAATACAAGAATTACATATTTCAGAGGATACTCGCGCTCCAACATGGGAAGAGGAACTTATAAATACGGAAAAGCCACAAAATAATAGCACAGGGCATTTCGGTAATTATGAAAGAAATTGGCAAGGTACACCGAATTTTGAGATGGAACCGCCGAAACGACGTGACAATGACCGACATGCTACTCGCCGACACGATGATTTTGACTATAAGCTGTTCATTACTACACGTAAATTCAAAACATTTAAGAATTCTGGCAACGACATTCATCCACAAGCATGGCTCCATCAATTCTCTCATTGTTTCCCTCCCAACTGGTCATTGGAGCACAGGTTAGAATTTATGTGTGGCTACTTAGAGAATGAACCAGCTGTAAGAATGCGATCGGTCATTCACGATTGCCACAGTGAAGGAGAATTTTACCATGCCTTCCTCTCAGCATATTGGTCACAAGCTACACAAGATCGCGTAAAACATAGCATCATGATGATGAAACACTTCGAACAATCTGAATTTTCCAGTCTTGTGAAATATTTTGAAGACATGTTGCACAAGAATCAATACCTGTCAAACCCATACAGCCCCTCAGAACTCATCCGCATTTGCTTAATCAAACTGCCCGAACATTTGAGACATATTATTTTGGCAGGACGTTGCAAAGACGACATTGAAGCTTTTCAGGGACTGTTACAAGAACTGGAAATTGACACAGACAGTCGTGGGATGCGAAAACAGGAAACCAATCACTACAGATCACATACGTCACAATTCCGTGACGACAGAAACAATAACTGGACACGACAAGGCTATTCTTATAACGTAAATCGTGATCAAAACAGACACCACCCGTATGACTACCACTGGCAGAGTAATAGTTACAGAGAAAGATCGCTTTTCCATAGTAATGAATGTGACAGAGACAACCATAGAAACAGACAATATGGGATCCAAAATAATTATTATCAAGGGAGACAGAATAACTTCAGACGCAACGGTCCACCACGCAATTACGATTCCGGGAGAAATTCTCCACCACGTGACCGACAAGAAAGAAACTATCGAACCTACCGACATGACGACAGACGATATGATCGTAACGACAGACCTGAATTGCATCAGAACTGGCGAGTTTTAAACAGAGCTGGGCCCTCTCGGCAAGGCGAATTTGTGGAAGTTAGGCCTCCTAATCCCAGTAACGGCGCTCGCCAACAAAGAAACAGACAATGACTCGCACCGCAGGCAGCTGCGTGCGCCGGCTGGCTCCGAGAAAAATGACATTGACGCTAACCTTGAGCAAAATTCCCGTATTCTTTACGGACGAATACCGCATGATAATTGCATACAAGTTGAAACTCTGCGTACTGAGAAGAGCAAAAGGTTTACACCACATTTCTCATGTAAAACCATTTATTGACAGATAATCTGCTTTTTAACTTAGTCTTTGCAATTTTCACTTCACGCTACTTGTACAATTTGTCACACTGAGAAACTGTTAACATGCAACTATGTTTTAAAGCTAACTAACCATCCAGTCAAGAACATAGGTAACTTAGACAAGTAATTGCGAATGCATTGTTATTGCGAACAGACGACACAGTGTTGTTATTTATACATTCTTGCTTGTTAGTTGCACGATTACGTAACTTTTATAAGGCTCACATACTTAGAACATATACCAGCACTGCTAATGAAATTTTCATGCAACAATTTGGTTTGCTTGAGAGTGGATTCTGGATTTGAGGTGCTTTCTGTGAAATGCCAGATGACACAGTGGTTAGTTTACGTGACAGCTACACGATTTTATCACGACGCTGCTAATGCGTGACAATTTACAATGTTGCTTTTGCAGTGTATCTGTTTTATATCTGCACAGTTTCTTCTGAATTCTTCTATAAAGTGAGACATGTTTTAGTAGTAACTTTTGTGGTATTGCTACAAGGAGACAGCCTTTTCCGTAGGACAACAATATGTTACAGCACAGTACTTTCCTCATCACGGCAATAAGCGCAATAACTAAGTTATCTATATGCAAAGCATTTCACTTTTGTGTATCATGAGGTAAGTACATTGACTTCTGCAGAACTTAGCTTTCGGAGGACAATAACTACGACACTTCCCAGAGATTATCTAACAGCAAGACGCATATTTAGCGCTACAGGACACGTATTTGAGTGATTAATTTTGTACTTAAAACATTTATTTTTAAAGAGTTTTGAATTACACAGAAAGTTTTTGTGATACATTTCATTCCATTGCTGTAATCTGTAACACCTGAGGGTACAATTACAATAAACCTCAGGGGGGTACACGCCTACTTTGTGTATCATGTGTTTGGCAAGCACAAGGAGCCCTAGCTAATATGGTATTTGCTTATACAATTTAACACATCGGTACCATATTTCTCTAACACATAAATTACACAGCTATCTGATCATTTAACTGAGAGAGACAAACTTTTTTATTACGTCAGTGACAGATGTTTACGTAATTACACCGTTGGGTAACTTCACACTTGCGAAATTGTATTTTGTCTGTACTTTTGCACTGTTCATATTTTTTTGGTACCATTGTGATACTATGAGAGCTTTGAATGATGTATTTGGTAAGGGAGTATGATTTTAAAGTACGTTGGAGGCAGATGACACTTTTGACATGAGCAGAGAATTTTGTTAGGTTTTGAAATTATTGGAGGAAGCTACGACGATTTTGAGATTTGACTGAGGTTTTATGATGTTATTTTTACGACGACGATGTGTATTATGCTGTTGCGGTAAGTTTATGATCCATAAGCTGATGCTATATGAGTTATTTGATTATGCTATGTATCTGTTATGATGAAATATGGAAAAAGTGTCGACGAATAAGGTAAGGAGTAATGAATAGTGGTTAGGGACTCTTGACCTGTGAAATATTTTTATATGAGACTGTCACTGTAGCGGAAACTGCTGTCGTAAATATTTCCGTAAGAAAGTTAAGTGACCACCTGCAGATAATGTGACGTGGGCACCCAGGTGTGTCAGACACCTGGAGAACAAGCCTTTTCAGACGCTCAGGTAGAAAAGAAAGCCATTAGGGTGTGCCAGAGGCACAGGTGGAAGAGAAGGACAAAGAGAGGCCTAAACCACCGTTAATGACATTCCTTTGTAGAGGGCATCGCTAATGCGACACGCTCGCTACTTGAAAACATATGATTTTTGTAATGCGTTGTGGGCACACAGCTGTGTCAAAGACCTGGAGAATAAGCCATTAGGATGTGCCTTTCATCGCTAATGTGGCACCCTCGTTACTTAAAAATTTATGATATTTACTGAAATGCCTAACAAAATGACAAGAAATATTTTTACATCTGCACACCTGATTATGACAAGTGTCTTTCTACGAGAGTTGAGAGCCATTAACTTATGAAATGAAATGTCACATGACTACTGAATGATATTTTTATGCTTTGGTTTGTGTAATTGCTTATTTCATTTGATATCTGGTTTCCAGCTGTGTTGCAGCATTGCTTTTATAAAATGAGATGCATTTGCTAATGTGAACTCTTTCTGTCAACAGATCTATTAAATGATAATTTTGTAATCCACATTCTTTAAAAAAAGGAGCACTTGGAAAGGAAAGAACAATAAGAAGTAACTAGTAACAGTAACACTTAGTTTTCTTTTTAAGTACATGGTAATATTTTTTTTACAATCAGTTGTTATGGTGCACCACTTTAATTACATAGACATTAAGATGTGAATATGCATTTCCCTTGTCTGCATTGTTGTTTTTCCTGTAATATTTTTTCTGCTTGCGCTATGTCATGTTTAGGTATAAGTTGCTGCTGTTTGTCAGGCATAGTGTTACTGAATTTGACTTTGTGTTACTCTTCTAAGCTAGTTTTTCTTGTTTCCTGCATTGCCTTATATTAGTTCTAATATTGCACTTGCTTTGCTAATTTATGCTGCTTGCTTTGCCATTTCTATATTTTGTCATTGATGTTTGTGTTAATTATTTTTTTTTTGCTGCATTGCCTCGTCCCTTGGTATATATATCTGAGCTCAGTAGATTTAAGTTAGCTTAAGAGGGGGTAGACTATATAAGAAACTGACTATGGAGAATAGGTAAAGAATGCATTGCGAAGAAAGATTTGGGCCCCAATGAGTATTGTACAATCAGAAATAATTATTTTGAAAGAAATATGAATAGAATACAGGAAGGAGGTATAGGTAGGATTATCTTGGAAATAAATAATGAGGTAAGAAATATGTGAACACATAAATACAGAAAGCATGCTTGGATAGGATTTTTTTGGTGGAAGCAAAGGTTGAAATAAGATGAACGATCTATGGAATGAAGGGAGATCTCCAAGCAAAATACTGCAGTAAACCAAACCCTGTCCTTTCCTCTTTGCTGCCTTTTCCAAATATGTAATTGTGTGTTGTCCTTTCCTTTTGGTGTTATCCCACTATGTGTTTGTGTACCCTTGTGTATTTGTGTTTTTTCTTCCTGTCTTTATGTGTTTAGCTGATGAGAGCTATGTTGTAGAATTTTTCTAATATTCTGTTATTTTCTTTGTAAAGATGCTTAGACATTATTTATTCTGTGTTGTTTTCATGCTCATGTGTGAAGTTGACGTTTCAAAAGTGATTCTGATCTTTTATGTATGTACTCATGTCATCATTCCTGTAACACTGATGTATATGTTTATTTCTATTCTTTTGTAAAGCCCCTATTACTACAAATATTATCTGTATTGTTATGTCTTTAATGATGTATTTTGTATCTTTGTAATTGTATTCTTATGTTATATAATTGTAATTGACACCAGTTACTCAAATTCAGTAACTTGTAAGCATTCATTTCACTGCACACATTTCTGTTGGTCATAGTATATGGACAATATGTGAGAAGTAGGGACTGTTAGTGTTTGCACGTGTGTTAATAATTCCGCAAGGGACTGGATAACAGCATTGCTGGTTCTAAGGACAATTCCACAAACTTTGTGAGTGCACAAGTGGTGGTTTATGGACTTGCTATCTTCTCTGCAAGACTCTTCGATGGTGATTGTGCACCTGCACAGTCGCAGCAGATGGCTGCTGGCCATCTCTACCAGGACTACAGTGGGTCTACACCTTTGCTGACTCACCAGTACCACAATCTCTACAAGGACTGCAGTGGGTCTGCATCTATGATGACTCACCAATACCACAATCTCTACCAGGACTACAGTGGGTCTACTCTGTGATGACCTACCTACCAATATTCATCAACTTCGACTGACTCTGCTGTGGGTTTGCTCTGTTGTGGCCCATTACCTGTCAGCATTTCAAGAGTCAGCACTGTCTTTCTGTTAGAAGGACAACACTACTTCTTCAAGACTGCATGGACATCCACTACTTCCATGTGCATTGCCTTTTATTGCTCAGACTTTGATAAAAGAAACGGCAGTTTTGCTGTGGTGAATGATCAGGACTGTCTTTATTGACTGTGAGAAAATTTTAGCTTTTGACCAACATTGTATAAATAAGTGTGTGCATTTGATATCTTTGTTATTGTAATTATGAAAAATTTTATCAAATCTTTATTGGCCACTGCCCAAAAATATTTTGTAAAATTTTTTGTGGGGAGCATGGGGGCTACGTAAGTAGGCTGTTTAGATTTTTATATGGGTAATGCCACGTAGCGCTCTGTATGAAAATCACTGGCTGTGCTGTGTGCAGTCTGTGGCTAGTTTGCATTGTTGTCTGCCATTGTAGAGGGGCAGCTGGATGTGAACAGCAGATTGCGTTGGGCAGTTGGAGGTGAGCCGCCAGCAGTGGTGGACGTGGGGAGAGAGATGGCGGAGTTTTGATAATCTGTAAGACTGAATGTCAATTATGAATATTAAGGTAAATACATTGTTTGTTCTCTATTAATATCTTTCATTTGCTAACTATCCCTATCAGTAGTTAGTGCCTTCTGTAGTTTGAATCTTTTATTTAGCTGGCAGTAGTGGCGCTCGCTGTATTGCAGTAGTTCCAGTAATGAAGATTTTTGTGAGGTAAGTTATTTGTGAAAGGTATAGTGTAATGTTACTCAGGGCCATTCTTTTGCAGGGATTTTTGATAGTCAGATTGCGTTGCGCTAAAATTATTGTGTGTCAGGTTAAGCACAGTCATGTATAAATTGTTCTAAGGGGACGTTTCAACTGGAATAGAAGGGAGAACCGATAGAGGTACTCAAGGTACCCTCCGCCACACACCGTCAGATGGCTTGCGGAGTAAGGATGTATATGTAGATGTAGAAGTTATCAGGAAGAGATCAGAGAGCTTAGAACCATTGTTATTCACAATATGGTTCCTGTTGATGTAATAATTCTTAATTAATATGTTCTCACAATTTATTGAAACAGTAGCTGTAAGAATTCTCAGTGCTTATCAATGCACGACAAAGTGCAGGATTAAGGAATTACGGAAGTTTAATCCACTGGATGACTTTATTCTCAGTCTGGCTGTAGTAATACGTATTGTCTTTACGTTCATTTCAAGTACTAGCAACTGAAGAATTAAGTCTAATTGGGAGTGCTACGTGAAAATAGTTGTTGCTGGCATTCATGACCACCACCAATTTCGCCAGTTGAAGCTACGAGATTAAATAAGAAGTTAATTGCGTATACCCTGTACTTAACATGAATATGCGAGGTGAGGGGCAGATTAAAAATCACAAGAGTGCTACTTTAGGGGAGGAGAAGATTCCTGGTAGAATCTTATTTTCGATAAAAAAAGAGTTGAATGAGTAGTGTTATCTTCTGAGTTAAAAAATTTATGGTATTAGGTGCACAAGCAATTGATTATGACAATAGTATTCTCCTCAGATATGTTACAGTATACGCACTGTCTCTATTTGGTTAATAAATGATAAAGGATCATAATGAATATACGCAATGCTGTTAGACTACGCACACACATCTCTCTTAATAACTTCACATTAGAGAATTTGCTGAAACTTGTGCTCTAATAAATTGAGTTTTAATTCTGATCATGAGCACTCAGGTTATCATTTTTCTTGTATCATTGTTCTTTGATGGTATGAATGTGCCTCAGACTGTTATTGGTTGTTTTAATATAATATTCATGAGTATTACAACCATACATTTTGACAACAGTTGTAGCATTAAAGATTATTGTCTTACAGCCAACGTCATAAATAAATTTCGAGATCTAACTGTTTTGATCAGCCTGTGTGAATTCGCACTTGCAGTGATGTGCAAATTCAAGTGTTCGGTGCTCTTAATAAACAATGAAGTTAAATTTGTACAGTAACCAGCACCTTACCTTCCACTCCAGGGATCCCATGCTTTCTGCCTTTTCAATCCAGCTATACTTCGGATCATAGAAGATGGCACGGAGCTGAGTGCCATTGTTCACGGCAGTCTTGATCTCGTAAGGAACAGAGCGAGCCGAATTTCACAAGATCTCCGTTTACAAAATCCATCTCGACATTTACAGAGGACATTTTCGTTCTGCAAGAACATCATAAAGCTTGAGCAAAAAACATGTTCCATAGTAGTTCTATGGAATGATTGAAAGGATGTACCGTATTATGGTCTCCCGTGGTAGAGCAGTTTCGGAAGGGTAGATAAAATATCTCGGGATTCTCTCTGTCGTCTTCCGTTGCGGGGCCAATATTGTCATTATGCGACAGACATTACGTAAGACTAAAACTTCTTAGAATTTTTAGCAAAGTTTTTCGACAAAATCTTACTTTGATATCCAGTGAATGGTTTTGTATGCTGTCTTCACGCACGTTTTGGATTCATTCAGCTTTTATTTGTTTACCAGGTTTTGACTTCGTTTAAATCGAAAATGAAGCTATATTTGCTCTCGCAACAACCTTCTAAAATGGCAGTTAAATCACGGTGTGTCTTTAGCATCCTACGCAACCCTTTCTGCACATTCTTCTCTAAGGCACATTGTGCAATACACGGTGGTTATAATTAAATATCTTTTATTTGAGAGGGCCCCACATAAAACGATCGATCGTAGGACAATATAATTTCGTGGAAAAGCGTACGTAAAGGTACCCAGAAGAGAAATTACGAATAAATCATTGAAAGAAACAGATTCTAATTTCCACATCAGTGGGTAACGTTAGTTAAATTCGTACCATGTGTACGTTCCAGTTTAGAAATGTTGCTCAGTGTGAGGACCAAGTGCATATACGACTGCGTCTAGCCGCACAATAGATACCATTTCACAACGGTTCGTAGCACTTTTCGAACGATGGACCTTGGAAATTTCAGCTTTCGTCACAAAGCCTGAAGATCGCACGTTGCGTCCAGCATTCTCATCCTTGGAGACAGTAACGTTCTCAACAATTTATGGCGCAACTGGTGGTCGTCAGTCCCTCCATGGAGCAATTCTCAAATCGCCACTTAATGCGAATTTACCATGTTCGAAACTTCGGTGCTGAATTTCACCCAAATCGTTTAAAATTTAAGTTTTTCATTATTCTGGTAGGTCAGGTATTTTTTATTGAAAGCTGCACAATACTTCAAAGTGATGATATTATGACCATGTAAACAACAGTCGTTCAGGTTCTGGAAGACAGAAATCCGCTCCTTGTTCACGAAGCCTTTTTATTAACACTTTGCGAATATCCTCATCACAGGAAAATCTTTGTTCTGCCTAATTTTGTTTCTGCTAGCCGAAAATATTGGACATTGTCGTCTGCGGTTGATGTGGACTGCTTTACATTCCGATCAGCAGCACGGAGGTCTATGCGGCGGTGGTCGTATTGTTGCCATCGCTTCACTGCCGCTGGACGCTAGACTGCATTTGGTCTGCATTCCGATAGAATTTCACGGTGAATCTGTGTGGAATTTACTCGTTTTCTCACACTAATCGTACTGGCGTACGCATTTTAACGTAAGTTTCTAAATGCTTTGCCATTTCACCTCCATAATATGATACCTGTTACCCACACTGCCGCAGAACTGTGTCTGCAGGAAATAAAGGTAGACTGTCTTATGACAGTAAGGCACTCATGTTACACAATGGTCTTAGCGTGGGACGGCGTATGTTTATTCCGAGGCAACAAAAGTTTAGGGGTTAACGGTTACAAGAAGAATCTCCTGTAGTGAGGCCTCAGCACAAACTCAGGCATCAGAATCGAGCAACAACAGAAGAACTTCTCGATGCAGGGGGCCTACCTATGGGGAAAACTGCACCTGATGTCGAAACCATTCTGAGGTCATCAGACTCTCACCCGCACCAAACCGGTCAACATCAAATACCGAACAAGCTTTCATCATTGTAGATACAACGAACACTTTCAATAGAGAGAAAACTAAAAAATCCGATGTAAGCCAAGGAAAGTAGCTGTTAAATCATCGAATTACTGAGAAGTCTCTCTTTCCGAGAGCCATTTTAATGTGGAGGTTATCAATGTCCCTATGGAGGAACTCTACAGTCTCATGTACACGAAATCAGGTGCTAAATGTGACAAATTTATTTCCATTAATTAAATGCCATGTCTCATCAATAAATCGAATGCACGTAGTGTCAGGTAGCATAGGGTAAAACTGTTGCCTCCAAGAAATGAAAATACGGCGTCAAGCTGGCTTCGAAATTTCACGCTTCACACCCTGTAAGTTATGATCTTCGCACCGAGGAGGGAACTCGAGCTCTTGGTAATGTAAAGATGACCCGAGACGATGCCCACAACCAGATACCATTGAACTTCCGGTTGTACAGTGTCGCTGTTTGTGCTTCCCGTCTTGGAATTTCGAGTTCCCTCAGCGACATCTACGTACTTCCGTCACTTGTTCTTTTCAGGGAAGAAGTATTACAGCTTATAACACAGCTCCCAACCCCTTTCATGCTGGTCGGTGCTTGCAGTGCCCATGGCCCCATTTGACTCTCTCTCAGAGTCTGTGCAAGGGGCACGCTCCTGGGAGATATTTTGAACCATCTTAACTTTGTTCTCCTAACGAAGGCGAACCCACATTTCGTTTATATCGACACATACGTTGTCACACCTGGATACATGTTTCTGTAGCGCACAGATTGACCACAGTCCAGTGTGGTCCATCATCTCAGACACATACACTAACGACCCTTTCCAGCGCCCAACTCGCTTGCTGATCTACGAACAATGCAGGCGTGAGACGAGGCTTTCTATAACTGACTGGAAACCCAACTGCTTGTTGCCGACCTTTGACAGACAACAATTTCACAGTACAAAAGAACGAACAGCAATCTCTCCAACATGCCCTAAACGTTTTTTCCTCCCGCAAAAAAAACCAGTCTCCTGGTACAGTCCCTAATGTCTCGTCTGGGATAAAATTCGACGTGTAGCAGGCCGGTAGCTGGACTGACCGTTGTTAACGATTTTGTAATGGATTCTGTCGATATCCCCGACAGCTTCCTACTTCGGTAGCGAACTGCGGATCTGTGGAGATCTCTTCCACTTCTCTTAATAGTGAATGCTGCAAAGGACCTGGACCATGCCCTTCCATCACCATGTTCCGACGCTATAGGAGTAAGCGACGTTTACATTCACCATCTGCCTCCTGATGCATGCGTTATCTCCTTCATATTTAGAATCGTACCTGGAAGGACGGGTCTTTTCTACATAGTGGCGAGAAGCCACCGTAATCTATATACGAGATGTGTGAGAGAAGTAACGGGACAGATTTTTTATGTACCATAGTTTTTATTTTTTCAAACAACAATGTTGTCCACTTCAAAGTACTTCTTTTCGGCAGCTACACACCGGCAGAGTCGTTTTTCCCAATCTTGGTAGCAGCGCTGAAAGGCTTCAACTGGTAGGGCCTTTAACGAGTAGGTCACATTCTTTTGAATGTTCTCCAGAGTCCCAAACTGACGTCCTTTTAAGACTTTTTCAATTTCGGGAAAAGCAAAAAGTTACAAAGATTCAGATCAGGTGAATGAGGGCCTGTGGAACAACACTAAAATTACGTGATGGAAGTGCCGGTGTGACATGGGGAATTGTCATGATGCAGCACCCACTTGTCTGCAATATCTGGTCTCACTCGACTCGCTCTTTTCCCGCCCTTTCAGGGACATCTTAATAAAACACTCGGTTGACAGTTTGTCTCGAGGAACAAATTCTTTGTGTACAAAATTACCACTGCCAAATAATCGAATAAACATTTTTTATCTTTAATTTGCTCATTGAAGTTTTTTTCTGCCGAGGAGATGTCTCAGAGTGCCATTCCTCACTATTCCGCTTCGTCTCAGTACCGCACACAAAATTTCCAGGATTCATCGTCTGTGATCATACAACTGAACCATTGATGCTCATTAGAAATCTTCCGAAGAAGAGCAATGAACAGGTTTCTTCAATTGTCCTGCTCAGTTGTTAGAACTTACGGAATCATTTTGGCACAAACCTTCTGCAAATAGTCAAATAGTCGGTCAAAATCTCATATAAAGTGAAACTGTTAACAAGTCGCCCATCATCCTCATTGTCAAACGTCGGGCTGATCTCACAAGAACATGCACACGTTCGACGTTTTCGTCAGTTTTTGTGGTTGAAGGTTCACCTCAGCGAGGTCCACCTCCAACGTATTCTTGGACTCCCAAAAATGTTCTGAGCCAGCGAAAAGTTTGTGCTCTTTATAAGGAATGTTTCCCATTCGCCTGTTTCAATTTTTCAAGCGTCACAGTGGTGAACTCCTGAAGTTCAAAACAAAACTTGATTGCACAGAGTTGCTCTAAAAGACACTACCTCATTGATAGCGCTCTAAAAAAAATCACATCATGGCCGTACGGAACTCAAGGTTAGACTAAGCATCTGGAAGGGATGAACACACTGGTCTACAGTAACAGAACGACACAACGTTGCCATATCGCTCGCACTGCTGTCAATGTCATTATCTTTGTCACACACTTCGTATCTATGGCAGATAAAGCAAAGTCGTATGACATGGTTGGCTGGGTGACGCTGAGGGGCAATATCAGCCATATAATTAAAAATATTTTCCTATTCTTCCGACATACTGGCACCACTCGTTCGAGAAGTCTGAGAGTTGTGTGTTTAAGTGTATCACGTAAGTGGCGGTAAATGCAATTGGTAGTGTCGTGTTTGTGTCGGATGATGATAAGAGAAGCGAGATGGTGAAACGCGGTGCCAGTGGAAAATCACCACAGGGGACGTCATGCTTAACGTCCCAATCCGACAGATGGATCTCCATCAACAGTCCCCTCACTTTGTGAGACGTTGGAGAGACGTTTGGAATTTAATCCAGGACATTTTCGAAAATACTAATGATCACGGTCTTCACATCACCACGTCTCCTCTCCTTTGCCGTAGAGGCGAAAGGAAAGCACCCAGTAGCACGTCGCGTACAGAAGTGTACCTTCTTGTAAGAGAAAACTACACAAAGGGAAAACCTTCCAATTAAGCAACATTAAGATTCGCTTGAGTATTTAGTTGTGTCAGAGAAGCATATTCGAACAGTGACGGGTGTATTTACCACTCTTACAGATATTCTGAAGAAATTTTCGTTTAAGATGATTAAAAAATGAAGTTCATACTTCTATTTCCATCGCTTTTCTTCGATAATCGTAGGATGGTTAGGCCAATGCGTTATGGGTGGCTTCCATCTATGTTTAATGTCTATCGACCGTAGAACTTCACTTAAATTTTTCACACAGGGAAAATATAAAAAAACTAACAAAGATGGGTTCTTTCTCTAATGTGAAAATGATTAACAAAGGAGCCGATATGAAGCACAAATCGTTTAGTCATTGAAGAGTACTTCTGCAGTCCTATTGAAGTCGGCCTCCTGTGACAAAATTTACACTTCTTATTCAATAGTATCATGATTAATATCTTGTAAACAAGGTCTTTAAAATGTATCTACTAAATAAAACTGTTAGACAAATGAAATCGGTAATTATTGCCTAAGCAGACTACAACTCTAAAAATTATATTGCGCTGCCACACAAAAAAAAACAACAGGCAATAAAGTGAATCTCCACGAGAATTATAGCGTTTTATTATTAAAAAAGTCAATGAAAAAGCGTTTAAACAGCAACTTACTATGCAAAAAGAAATATCTGGCTAACGAATATTTTTAATTATTTGTGTATGAGAAGTAAAAATCTGTTACAATTATTTTCTTGAATTAAAAACTGAAAAATGAAATGATCGTATGGTACTGATGGCCGGGAGTCTCCACCTAGGGAAGTTCGGCTGCCGAGTTGCAAGTCTTTCCAGGCGACGCCACACTGGACGATTTGCGTGCCGGTAATGATGAAATGATGAGGACCACAACACAACACCCAGTCCCCGAACAGAGAAATCTCCCACCCAGCCGGGAATCGAACCAGAGCCCACTGCATGGCAGTCAGTCACGCTGATCACTTTTTTTTACTTTTTTTATTAAATGATTATTCAACATACAGCTTAAATGAGATACCAACTGATTGTGTCGTTCCTGTAACAAAGTCCATAAGTCAAACACCTCTTCGAGACCGTCCTGAAAAACGTTGGACAGAAAGTCTTTGATCCACTTAATAGCATCTGTCTTTGATTGGAGAGTGGGGACATAAACAGGGCAAAGAAACCTCTCGGGGTCGATTGTGCGGGTTAGCACTCGGAGACAGAAGGCAAGCATCTTCCGAATAACAAGCCACACATCGGCCGAAGGTCCATATTCCAGGCGATGTTCATCCGTGTCTATCGCACACCACTCAGATAAGGAGGTGAACAGTTAGAGAGTAATATTATAGTCTACAGGCGATTCCCCATCCAAGTAATGCCCACTCCCGACGTTTATCTGACAAGAAACGGTGTAGTTTTTCCCTCTTTTTGCACAAGGCCATGCTGATCTTCTCTCTAACGTTTCAATTTGAGTATAAGCATCACCAAAAAGACAACATATTCAAAAAGGCAAGGCCGTCACAGTTTCATCACCTGTATGTCTGCAGGGTGACGGAACGAATGACATATAGAAGGCTAGTATGGATACTGCTAACAAACGCTCAATGTGACTTTCTTAGCCATTTTTCTACAGTCAAGCATCTAGTTACCCTGTCGACCTACTTCATGGACGATATCAGAAATATACCAACTGAAATACGACATACGTGACTGAAGCTAAATAGATCAAACGAGGAGGTCATTTGACACCAGATACAAAGAAAATGTAACAGCATGGAGGAAAGAACAATACATTCAACTTTTTCAGAACAATTAAACCAACACCAACATAAAACCTCCGCCAAAGATACGGACCTGGAATCATAAAGATAAACAATAACAAAAAACACCTCCTCACCTTTCAAGTAAACTACCACATCAAGAAAACCATAACAGAAAAGAAACAACTCATAAATGATCAGACCAACCTGGCAAACCACAAACTCTTTAAAGTGATTGACCACTTAATGTAACACTAAATGCACATACTAACCACAGGCTCCATTTACTGCTACACTCTCTCAATGTCTTCCCACTTTCTTTCATATGGGAACCATACCGCCCCCCCCCTCCCCCCCGAAAGTAAAAGAATCGAACCACAATTTCCAAAGATCCTCGCCCCTGCCCCCCAACCCTTCCTAACCACCCCTCCCCAACAACTACCACATATCGGCCGAACATAAAAGTCATTATCACTGATTTACACGAACTCTCTCTATGTCACACACACACACACACACACACACACACACACACACACACACATTTATCCTCTGCCCTCCCCCCTAAACCCGCTCTCCCTGTCTGTCTCTCTCTCTCTCTCTCTCTCTCTCTCTCTCTCTCTCTTTCCTCCTCCTCTTCCTCCTTCTCCTCCTCCTCGTCCTCTTCCTCCTCTCTACCTCCCTCCCTCCCTCCAAATCCATCCTATACAAAAAAAACCTCACACACATACACGAATTACATTATAAAAAAATTTAGTTTCACAGGTTGACAACGCTCAAAACCTAAATGAAAACAAATGGACATAAACACTGTATTAATGTGCGTTACTTCAATTCAACTTTAAAAGTAAGGTGAATTGTGAATATTGCAAACACAGCATAAGAAAAAGTGCAGAAAGGCAAAAGGTACCAAGTGTATATGTGTAAACAAGTTTCTGTCGAAATCAGTCTTTGCTAAGAATGAGGGTGGAAGCAACGGTTTGGTGATATGCAGACAATAGGCAGAAATTCCGTAAGTAAACTGCACACCAGCTTTATAAATAAAATGCTGTTTTTAATGTAAAACAATCAAAAATATACAAATTCATGTATCCTGCAGAATGGCTGCAGAAGAATCTTACTAAATAGAAGCGAAACGCGTCTGGTGTAAAATTCTCTTTAATTAATTGCTTTAAGCATAAGACGGAAGAGCAATAATAACTGACTTTAACAGCTGTAGTGGAAGATGGCCGTGCAGACAAAAATATAACTTCTTGGCTAATTCTGTGCGTAAATACCAGACTAGCTGTATTTCTTGATTTCGAAAAGCTATATGATAGTTACCGGAGCTCGGGTATCCTCCACACATGGCACAGGTTTGACTTCCAAGGCGTCTCCTCAAATTCGTTAAGAAAGTATTAATAGATCAGATTGTTCATGTAAGCATTGGAGCTGCTTTATTGTACCTTTCTATTCTAACAAAGAAGGTGGCCCAAAGAACCGTGCTAACGTAACCTTGTGTCTTATAGCAGTCATCCCCAACACTCATAATCTGCCGCCGGGCGTTTCATGCTCTAAGTCGACGGCTTCTAGTCTGCTGCCGCTCTCGGCGGATCCGGTAACTCGAGTTGGGACTTCGGAACTGTCGTGGAGCACAGACAACAGTTACCACATTACAACAGCCTGTATGAATATCTGGGGGCAAAAGCAATTGATCCTATGTTTTTAAATGACGGTCTCGCTGCTGTTCCGTTCGCCAAAACCACGAAATACTTGACTCGATAGTTGCTGCACGTAGTTTCATTTCTGTAATTCATTGTTTTATATTTTTTAATGATTTTTATACTGTATTTGAAATTTTTAATGTTTAATGATACTTAGTGCAGTTCTGAGTCCCTACATAATTCGACTTCATTTCTTTTATGATCTTCATGTCATTTGCTATTTACACATCCGTAGTACTAGGCCTATACTTTTAATATTTTAATTCCTTTATTTCCACTTTTAAAATTTACTACTTTACCCATTTTACAGTTTTACTCGTCCGTTGGTCTATACTTTTAGTATTTTAACACAAGGGTTTCTCCATAGTTAATTTTTTGCAATTTTAATAAAAGCCCCTCTCTCATTAAACCCATAGCATCCTTGCCACTAACTCACTCTAACCCCCGCTCTTTCCCCGCTATCAGTCCTCTTCGCACCATTTTAAAATTTTATTTTTTATGCCGTTTACGTTTTACACACCCGTTGTTCTACACTATTAATATTTTAACTAGAATATGTACATAATTGTACTACCTCTATAATTTTAGGAAGATCCCTCTTGTTAAACTTATGACAATCCCAGCACTCTCTCTCCCTGATTCCATTTCCACTCCCCCAGTCACCCTACACTCCGTTTCTTTTCTCCTTCCTCCATTTTTCCCCTTTCGCCCTTCCCTACCCTCCTACCATGGCCAGATACCCATTTAAAAGAGTCGCCGCAGTTGCAAAAAGCATTAATCTGAAATGAGATTCTGAACAGACAAGACGGTTGCCGACGCAGCTACTTAGATAAATTGTGCATTTACGTATAATTCTTTTTCTACTTCTTGTAAAATATTAGAAAGTACATATTTAGTTTTACTTTGTTTTATATCCGAAGAAGATACCGTACAGAATGATCAAAACTTTTCACATAATTGAAAATGTGCATTTGAGACTGAATAATGAGAGATAATTATTTTAACTGTTTTGGTGTGCTTTGTTCGCTCTCTGAAAGTCTTGCGTGTTCTCATGGAGAGGAAACTGGAAGTTCTTCGTTTAAATCGATCCTTAGTGAAATCGAAACTGGGCTATACATGCATCCTATACCCATCTAACGACATCTATTTTGCGTCTGACAGGATTCACCATCGTTCTGCTACTGGTGCATTCGCTACCAGCCCCTATACCTGTGTCGTGCGGCCTTATTTGATAGTAACATGTATTTAGCAACTAAAAGCCTGATCCAAAAACGGAACTAACGTTAAGAGCTTATTAAGGGTGTAGTTATGTTTCTCAGTAACAAACAGATATACTGACAGAGGCAATGCTATGTAAAGATATTGTTTATTTTAACTGACATTGGTGGATGTAGCTATCTACTACGTGTGGTAAAGGTGGCTGCTTACCTTAGAAGCAGAGGGTAACTAGCGCAGCCACTATAGGATTACAAGATGTGAGAAGGGGAATGTTTTACTGATTGTATTCCAGAACTGTCAACTCACTGGCACGTGCGACTAGTAGCGATCAGTTGCTATGGTATAAGCTTTGACACAGAAGTAATGTGTATTCTTGAACGCGCATGGCATAGACAGTCATCATAAAATTCGGTACAAACTTGTAGCAATGGCCGTTAAATAATTTAAGGCTGTTGTGATACACTGAAAAGAGCAGAAGAAAATTGACATTCAAGACGTTTACAAAAAATTAGTTATCGTGTCTCATATAGCTTAATGTAATAAAATATAATTACTGTTATTAATAAATTGTTCACCGGCTCACACAGTCATCAGAACTTCATTATTTGCAGTGTCACAACTTTTCCGTCGCTGGTGGTGGCAGCAGTCTGAAACAGAGAACAGGCCAATGGTGCTGAGATTTAATGATCAGTATTTGGGTACCGGCGGCCAAATTATCATGCCCTTACTATTGCTAACCTATTCCGGTCTCATAAAAAAATAAATTTTTTTTTTACTAATTAATAAATTGGTTGATTAGTATGTGGCCCAAGGTGGCACCTCACGAAGTCAGTATTAGGTCTTAAGTTAAAATGTTTGACGATCTCTGCTCTATGCGGAAGCTCCCGAATGACCTTCATTCCAGCGCTATCTCCTTTCCTCCAAATACGTCTGCCGATTGTCCTATATGTGCAGCCACCTATATTAAACGCTTCATTTTTTCTCATTCTCTTGAAAGTCAATATGAGCCAAGCTGTGTTTTGTTGTTGCTTCTCTGAGTTCGCTTTCGTACCCTCATTTGTAAGTTTCACCTCACACCTACTAGGTTCTCGGAACGAGAGTTTTCCCCTCCTCTCGCCGACCCCCTTGGCTCCGTAACCTACGTTCGTAGCCATAATGGACTTATAGTTTCTAAAGTACACTATCCTGGCTTTGATTATTCATTAGAGTTTCCTGCTTCTCGGCACACGCTTTCTGGAGAGCACCCTCATTTACACCAGTGGCTGTACGGACGACCATAGAATGGGAAGATTCTTCGTCGTCAACGACGAGGGTTCTTTAGATATCGTCTTTTAGACTAGTGCTCAATTTTCCTTTCAGAGCTCTGTATCCTTTATCAGACCACCTCGTACATCCAGCTACACAGAATCCAGAAGTATGCTGAATACTCCCCAGAGTCTCTATGTGATGTACACGTACCATCCTTTAGTACAACGAATTTGCAGGAATGCCTTCTCTCGCACGCTGATGCTGGCATTGGTGTTCTTTTGTTTTGATTCCTTGATATGTTGGCGTATCAGAAAATGAGACTGCGGACGCTGCTGCCGTCAAGGCTGCAACTCACCTACGAAGGCCTTCCAGTTCTTCTGTCCTCTCAGACGATCTCAACGTTGCTATATGCCGGAACTTTCAGTTGGTTCCCTGAACGATATTCAGGCGGATGTGAGAAATTGTAATGCTTTTCCTGGCCAGTGGTAGTGCCACAGTTGTTACCACCACACGCTAGTACCAATGTCTAGATTGGAATGCCAACGAGGAAGAACAGCCGATCTTGCATGTAGTATGGGCACACCCCCGAGTTAATTGCTCGAGTTAACTGCTAGATACCACGTGAGCTGAAGTATCAATGTAGCACTGCAGCAGAGTGACATCATGGAAAACTGAGCATCACGTCACCCCGTAGATCACGTAAAGTGACGTAACAACACACAAATTGTGTGCAAGAGAGATTTTCTAGGACACAGACGCTTCAGAAATAACCGAACTGAGAGCCTGAAGGCAAGGGTTGTGACACCGCAGATCAGTGCAGAGTGATCATGGGTTCGGGAAAATAGTGTACGTTCGGTCATTCCAGCTGACCCATGTGAGTGCACAGGATCGACAATGAGTGTTATGACTGTGCCCTTACTGTACTAGTGAGCACGTGTTTATCTTCCTCGCCACGAGAGAGAAGCAGGCGTATGCAGTCTTAAGAACAGTGATCATCCAAGCCGAAACAGTCATGTGCTGGAGGAAGTTCGGACAGTGTCTTCGCTCATTGGTCAGATGTGCTACTTGGTCATATCGCTCTCTCTCGTAGATGACCATGCGTTTTCTACTTGAAGCCTTTGTTTCTAGCGCGTTAACTTCTAGAAGCGCTATAAGAAGGAAGTGAGTCTGAATGCAGTAACATCGGCATATGGCACCGATGCCTATGAAGCCAATATTCCAGGACAGCCATAGAGGAAAGTTATTTTGGTGAGAACTTTAAATTAAATATTCTCCTTCCGGATTTCAGCGGAGATTTGAAACGAACAATTATTGTCAGCCACGGCGGACAATTTGTGTTTGTGTTCGCCAGTGTCGCCGGGCGCGGTGGTCTAGCGATTCAGGCGCTCAGTCCGGAACCGCGCGACTACTACGGTCGCAGGTTCGAATCCTGCCTCGGGCATGGATGTGTGTGATGTCCTTAGGTTAGTTAGGTTTAAGTAGTTCTAAATTCTAGGGGACTGATGACCACAGATGTTAAGTCCCATAGTGCTCAGAGCCATTTTTTTCGCCAGTGTCATTGATTCTGAGTGATCTTCATCTTCAGTGACGACGGCTGAATACTGTGTTTTCTTTTTTATTATTACCTCATCAACGGAAACTTTTAATATAATTTTCTGTTTTTTTTTTCAGCTATGTTGATTTCGGAAATGTCAAAGCAGAATACAGTTAACAGGGCACAACCACAATTATCGTAGTTTGTATTCTGCTGTAATTTTAAATGTTTTAAATGTTTAGCCGTGTATGACTGTGCATAACCCCTTGCATTTAGTGGCCACATTTGATTTGTGTTTAAACTGGCGTTTCTAACGCCAAAAACACCATTCTTAATCGTGTTGCTTTCTGTCTGTTATAGTAATCCATTACTTGTTATCCTGTTCACTTGTTATTATCATTCGAAGGCACAAGTCCCTGTTATGCCAATGCCAGTGAACCAGAAGGATACTTCATTTATTGTTTGAAAAGAGAGTGATTAGTTAATACACCCACTAAAATTTTTTATTGTTATATATTTTTCAATAATCTCAGTTATATCTGACGCAAAGTTCGTTAGTAAATCCAGCTAGCTATAATTTCTATCTTTTTATTAAATTCATGGATAATTTCTTCTTTAAATACTGAATTGCATAATGACCTTTCATGGTGAAATGTGGAAACGTGTCAGAAAAATTTTAGTAGAAGAACAAGTTAATAAAAACTTTGCGCTAATATCCTGATTAAAATTATCCCAGAACGTTACCACTTCCTCCAGCCCCTCTCTCCCCAACCACTTGCCACGCGATAACATCATTGGAATAGACCGACTAGTGCAAGTCCTCTGATTTCGAAAATCTAGTATCTAACCAGTTCCATGTTCAGACCTGTGACGCTCCATCCATGGTCCATCTAGTTGACTTCGCTCTACGATTGATTAAACAGCCTTTAGGACTTGGCTGTCCTGGGCCACTGCCACCTCGTCTTTGCCTTCGCTGATGAGAAGACTTGGGTGCCTTCTGCCACCATGATCCTGGAAGCCTAGCTGATTACACCAGGTGAACTGCTGAAATAGCGTCACCCCAGGAGAGTGGGGGAGCTGCCGCCCCCAGGCCTACATCTGCGAACAGACACCGGCAACACTGAATGTTCTCTCGCTGAGAGGCCCTGAGGTAACCCTCCACAGGTACAGCCTCTCCAGGCAAAGATATTGAGCGCCTTTCGGAGGTCCCATTTATGAAATAAGCGAAAGCGGCTCAATAACCTACTAGTTGTGCTGCTGGGCCCCGTGACACATGGGTGACTTTTTCACAGCGTCCGGTCAGCAAACTCCAATGACACAATTTCGCCCTGCGCGCGCAGCCACATCATGAGGGTGGTTGGGACTGCGAGACGCGCAGGCATCGGCGCTATACAGCGTTGCTAGAGCCCTTCTGCCCGACATGCTGCTGGCAGCTATGTGAAAGAAGACAACTGTGTAACCATATTCGACAGATCTTCACCATCTCACTCCGCGCCGCTTCACTTTGGCACTCGTAGAGGTCACAGCTGCGCCGTGCGGGATTAGCCGAGCGATTTGAGGCGCTGTATTCATGGACTGTGGGGCTGGTCCCGGCGGAGGTTCGAGTCCTCCCTCGGGCATGGGTGTGTGTGTTTGTCTTTAGGATAATGTAGATTAAATAGTGTGTAAACTTAGGGACTGATGACCTTAGCAGTTAAGTCCCATAAGATTTCACAAACATCTGAACATCACAACTGCGGTATTCTATATCACTCTGGCATGAACAGTGGAATCTCTCCATGGAATCAAGCTCTGAGAGTTTGAACTCTTCCCTACAGCTTGAACGAGTTCCCCTCATCCACCTCATCACGAGGGGCCTTATTTTAACAACACTGCATATTGGGAACTGTCTTTTCTGAAATTAACAAACGAGGAGCTTGGAGTTGTAAGGTGCCTGGTCACAAAAAAACTAACATACAACCAAATTTATTTTACTTTTTTTAATTTTCGTTACTTAGCATTGTATTTTTTCTTTATGATTTACTTGTCGATATTTCCACATTTCATGGTACTGTTTCATATACGTACGTAGTCGTATCACATTTTCGTTTCTCCCCCCCCCCCCCCCCCCACACCCCACCACCCTTCCCCCAAAATGCCCACGTTCCCACGGTAGTCCCGTTAAATTCAATAATTATTACCATCAATTAACCCAGTTTTATAATATTAAGACTTCACCACAGGATATACCGTATTGTGCTTTTCTTACTCGCATACAGGACGGTAATAATTTATTTCGCACATACATATTTGTCTTCCCTTTTATTGTAACTTATTTCCTTCATTTTCATTTCGTTTCTATATATATCGAGGCTAAGTAGATAATCGTGGGAACTGTAATTTTAATTTTATCGTATGCTACATTCCTTTGATTACGAATACCATCCGCTGCTTTCAAAGATTGCCTTAATGTAACATCCTAACCACGGTCCTTGCATCTCTTATGACGTCACTCATCAAAGCAGGCGAGTGGAAATCGGTCACTAGAATTTATCCAGAGGTTTTAACAGAAACAGTACAGATTACACAAAACAATCTACTCTATAAAAACTGGGTTGTTTTGGAAATCAGCCTTACGCAAACACAAGTAGTTTATTTTTAAATTTACCCAGACATGTTTCGAGACCAATGTGTCGTCTTCTATGGGTCAAATTTTTATTTCTGAAAATTACATCGCTAACTGAACTGTATTATTACACATTGGTTTTAATGCTCGTATTCTTCGTTTTCTTGACAGCATGACATCTGCAAAGTTTTTCGTCCTGTTTCGTGCCCCTGGTTGATGTCTAAGTCAACTGATATTTAGTGCATTGTTTTGACTCAGTTTTTCCGCTCACTACTTCACCTCACATGCACTTACACAAAATATGGCGAAATGTGATCTGCGCAGACACGTCTGGCAACATACACAGTATGTATACATTTATTTTTAAAGGGTTTCTCTTTCTCGATTTCTTCATAGAACTTTCACCTTTACTGTCCCTCTTCAACATCCAGCAATAGTCGGCCATCATACTTTCATTATATCTTTCGTGATACCTCTTCTCCATAACTTTAATGTTCTCCATAGTCTTTACAATAATATCCCCGATTTTCAGAGATGTAGTCAATATGTGAGTGCAGGAAGTGGATTCCTACATGTAAGAATCTATACCACTGAAATGTTTTAACATAGTTTTGACCATGTTCTCGAAAATTGGAGATTCCTTAATTCTCTAGGAAGTTTCCAGGAACAATAGTGAAGGTAATCCATGCAAGCTTCTCTCTAATGTTCATTATATTCTGAAACCTGTGGTTGTTCCAAAATTTTCAGGGCAAACATGAAATCACTTTTCAGTTTTCTTAACTAATGAAGAGAAATTTCACAGAAAGGTAGTTAAGATCGGATCCACCTTAAGAAAGAACACTTAGAAAACGCTACGTCAAATCCAATTTGATATGTAGTACGAGTCTAAGTGTAATGTCTTTGAGTAGTAATGAAAACGTTGTTGATACCAACTTACGACACATTCACTGCTTAAGTTTTGGATATAACTCATCAGCAAAGGCGGCCGAAGACGTTTCGCATAAGAAGCCACAATCACTCTCCTAACGGCCTTATCACAGAGGGCAGAGAAGCGGACAGATGTTGAGGTTGGAAACTAAAAGATGGAAGTATCAGCAGTGATGAACGGCATGAGAATACGGAAGACAGAAGACATTGGAGACAACAGCATTAAAGACAAGAGGTGGTCTGTAATCAAGGAACTGTAATGATGAACTTTCCATTGGCAAAAGAGTCTGGATTCGTCTCCCATTCGGATCTCCGAGAGGGGACCGCCAGTGGGGAGGATACCACGAGATAAAGATGGAATACTAAACGACGGGATATCATTTTTCGTGTCGTAGCATAGAATGTAATGTGCTTGAACGTAGGAACGCTAGAAAACATGAAAATGGAAATACAAAGGCTGTATCTAAATGTAGTGGAGTTCAGTAAAGTGAAATGAAAAGAAGATAAGAATATCTGGTCAGACGAACATATAGTAGTATCAACAGCACCAGGCAGTAGTAAACCAGCAGTAGGATTCGTTATGAATAGCAAGTTAGGGTAGAGAGTGTGCCACCGGGATAGGGTTTTTGTTGGCTGGTTTGTTTGGGGGACGGGACCAAACAGCGAGATCATCAGTGCCATCGGATTAGAGAAGGGTGGGGAAGGAAGTCTCCGTGCCCTTTCAAAGGAACCATCCCGGCATTTGCCTGAAGCGATTTAGGGAAAAGGTAAATCAAGATCGCCGAATGCGGGTTTGAACAGTCGCTCGCTCGAGCGCGAGCTCAGTGTATTAACCACTGCACTACCTCGCTCGGTATAGGGTTTTGTCGTGAGCTTCTATGGCGAACCAATGCCGGCAACCGTAGTTAAGTTATAATGCCGACGTCGCAAGCTGATGATGAAGAAATACAGAAAGTATATGAAGTAATTGAACGGGTAATCAGTATGTAAGGGTGACGACATTCTAATACACATAGGGGATTGGAATGCGGTTGTAGGGGAAGAATTAGAAGAAATGATTAAATGAAAATATGGGCCTGATAGTAAGAATGAGAGGAGGAATACTAACTGAATTCTGCAATAAACTTCAGATGGTAACAGCGAATAATCTGTCCAAGAATCTTAAATCGAGGAGGTATACTTGCACAAAATCCGGAGGCTCGGGAAGAGTCCAGCTGGATTACACCATGGTCAGACAGAGATTCCGAAATCAGATATTGGACTGTAAGGCGTACCCAAGAGCAGATAAAGGCTCATGTCACAATTTAGTAACGATGTAGAGTTGACTAAAGTTTAAGAGAATCCTCCGGAAGAATCAGTGTGGAAGGAAATGGGATACTGAAGTACTGAGAAATGATAAGACGCATGATAAGACGATAAGCTCGTTAATGATGTGAATGGTACGATAAAAAAACTACAGTAGGCACTTCAGTTGAACAGGATGGAACATCTCTAGAAAGAGCAACCATAAGTACAAGGATGGTAACTCCGAATAAAGCTCGGGTAACAGAGGAGGTACGGCACTGCAATTGATCGACTAAAGAAGGAAGTACGAAAACTAAATGAAAGGGAAGGAATGAAAGAAACAGGAAGTACAGGACAGCGAAGGCGAAAAGACTGCAGGGAAAATGCGGAGAAATGAAAAAAGAAGTGATCGCCAGAAGCACTGACTCAGCATACAGAAAAACTGGCAAGGTGTGAGTAGTAGTCGCGCACTGAGGGTTCCGCACAAACGTAACTATGCGTATAGGAAGTTCATCCATTCTAGGAATCAAGAATCTCGACCATTTTTGTCTGTTATTAATACTGCGAAGACTCGGACCCAGCGAATCCAAGATTTTCGAGAATGTTTTAATTTCAATAACAGAAATGTGACATAAAGTCATACACGAGGCTGGCGACCATTTTCAAGGAATGACTTTATTGCTCTTATGACGCGTTTCGAAATTTATTCATCAGACATTTAGGAGCGATTACTGAACGTAGGTACAGCGTTTCAAACGGTATGTGAAACAAATATTCTCAGACTCGCTCTTGGATACCCGATGACGGACAGATTGCAAAAAATATCATATGAGCAATAAAGTAATTCCCTGACTTATGCTTGACTTGGGACCACTGCGACACAGTCAGCCTGAATGCTGAAGCACTGATACTTTGATTCCAAGTTTGACGTCTGATAAAAATGATGAAAGAAATATTGTTGTGTAATATTATTATAAATTAATAATCTTCGGATTTTTTCCTTTACTGTACTATGAAACCTTACTTGCCAAATTTCATCATTTTAGATCAACAGCAAGTACCCTACAAAAATGGTTCAAATGGCTCTGAGTACTATGCGACTTAACTTCTGAGGTCATCAGTCGCCTAGAACTTAGAACTAATTAAACATAACTAACCTAATGACATCACACACATCCATGCCCGAGGCAGGATTCGAACCTGCGACCGTAGCGGTCGCTGGGTTCCAGACTGTAGCGCCTAGAACCGCACGGCCACTCCGGCCGGCAAGTACCCTACAGGTTAAGTGAGTGTGCGAGTATCAAAATACGTGACATAAATGGCTGTACCTTTTGACTGCAGTGACTTAGAAGCTGACATTCATTGTAACGTCAAGGGACCGTAAGCCTTAGTATTTCAACGTGACACGTAATTTTTCCTTTAGGAATGGGCAGTTTCCTGAGCGATTGAAGTACTCAGTAGTAAAGCCGCTTTATAAAAAAGGGAGAAAGGGATAATGTAGATAATTTTAGACCTATTTCTATGCCATCAGTGTTTGCAAAAGTTATTGAAAAGGCTCCGTATGTAAGGATAATTGATCATTTTATATCATACGATTTGCTATCAAATGTACAGTTTGGCTTTAGAAGTTGTTTAACAACTGAAAATGCTATATTCTCTTTTCTCTGTGAGGTACTGGATGGGCTAAACAAAAAGTTTCAAACGCTTGGCGTATTTTTTGATTTAACTAAGGCATTTGATTGTGTTGATCACAAAATATTGCTCCAGAAGTTGGACCTTTACGGAATATGGGGAGTAGCTCACAATTGGTTCACCTCTTACTTTAGCAACAGGCAGCAAAAGGTCATAATTCACAATGCTGATAACGACTGTGATGTAGGATCTGAGAGGGGAACTGTCAAATGGGGGGGGGGGGGGGGTGCCCCAAGGATCAGTGTAGGGGCTACTTCTGTTCGCCAGCCGAAGTGGCCGTGCGGTTCTAGGCGCTGCAGTCTGGAACCGCGAGACCGCTACGGTCGCAGGTTCGAATCCTGCCTCGGGCATGGATGTATGTGATGTCCTTAGGTTAGTTAGGTTTAACTAGTTCTAAGTTCTAGGGGACTAATGACCTCAGAAGTTGAGTCCCATAGTGCTCAGAGCCATTTTTTTTACTTCTGTTCCTTATTTATATAAATGATATGCCCTCTACTATAACGGGTAACTCGAAAATATTTCTGTTTGCTGATGACACTAGCTTGGTAGTAAAGGATGTTGTGTGCAACATTGGCTCGGTTTCAAATAGTGCAGTACATGACCTCAGTTGATAGCTTGTAGAAAATAAACTAACGTTAAATCACAGTAAGACTCATTTTTTACAGTTTCTAACACACAATTCAACAAAACCTGACATTTTAATCTCACAGAACGGGCATATTATTAGTGTAACAGAACAGTTCAAATTTCTAGGTGTTCAAGTAGATAGTAAGCTGTCGTGGAAAGCCCACGCTCATGATCTTGTTCAAAGACTTAATACTGCTATTTTTACTATTCGAAAGGTATCAGAAGTGAGTGATACTTCGACAGGAGAAATAGTCTACTTTGCTTATTTTCATTCGCTTATGTCGTATGGTATTATATTTTGGAGTAACTCTTCCCTTTCTACAAGGATATTTTTGGCTTAGAAACGGGCGGTTCGGGCAATAAGCGGTGTGAGTTCACGAACCTCTTGTCGACCTCTGTTCCCGACCCTGGGTATTTTGACATTGGCCTCTGAGTATGTATGTTCCTTATTGCCGTTTCTTGTACCAATATTAGCTTATTCTCAAGAATAAGTAGCTTTCACTCGGTTAATACTCGGCAGAAATCAAACCTACATTTGGATCTGACTTCCTTAACTCTTGTGCAAAAAGGTGTTCAGTGCACTGCTGCATGCATTTTCAATAAGCTGCCACTCGAATTCAAAAATCTTAGCAATAATCCACGTGCTTTCAAATCAAAACTGATCAGTTTCCTCATGGGTCACTCCTTCTATTCTGTCGAGAAGTTCCTTAAAAAATGAAGCTGATTCTTATTGTATTGCTGATAGCTTTTACTTAAATTTTAGGACTGTCTTTTTTCAGGTTCATGAACATTTATTTTTATCTCTTATTACTTTTATGTTGGAATTTCATGTAGTGACACGTTCCATGACCTTGGAGATTTGCTCCTCAGTTTAGTCATACGGAACTTGACGTGTAAATAAAAAAAAGTTAAATACATACACGTTTATCAGAAAAGGGGTTTAACAGACGGACGAACAGACAGACAGTTGAAAAACGGCAAAATGTTTGGTATTTACAGTTTTCGGATTTTTTTTCTTTGGCTCTACTGTGATCCCTTTCTTTTTGCCAAATTTCACGATTCTAGGCCAACGAAAATTACCGTATTGGTCTTTGAGTGAGTTTGCGAATTGTGAAATATGTGACATAAATAACCATGTCTTTCGACTGTATTGATTTAGGAGCTTCAACTTTTTACACCGCTAGGGAACCATAGGCTTCAGTACGTGACATGAATTGCGACTTGATACGTCTGCCTGTTCCTAAGACAATGAAGTCTTAGAGACGGACCAACAGACAGAGGGTCAGATAAGAAATGGGAAACAAATTTACTTTTCATCTTATGTAATTACAAATTCACAGTCTTAGGATTTTTTCCTTTAGTTGCGCAGAGAATCCTTTCTTTTGACATATTCCACGATGCTAGACCAACAGGAAGTAACCTACAGGTTTGGATGAATGAGTGTGCGAGTCCGAAAATATGTTACATAAATTGCCATTACTTTTGGCTGAATTGACTTAGAAGCCTGAACTTCTTAAACCGCCAAGGAACAGTAGGCCTTAGTATGCGCCATCAACTTGATACGTTGCCATTGATGAGAAAAGGTGTTTAACAGTTGGACCGGCGGACGGACAACAAAGCGATCTTATGAGGTTTCCAGTTTCACCGATTGAGGTACGGAACCCTTAACATCAAAAAAATCTTCACTGAAATTAAAAGCAAACTGGGTAACATAAAGAGTGCATTGGTAGTTTGTTAAACGCAAAGGAGGGGGGAGATAGATGGAAAGAGTACACTGAAGGCCTCTATGACCGCGAGGAATTTCCAATAAATAAATAGGAGAAGAAATTGAAGTCCATAACGAAGACATGGGAAATAAACTGATAGAACTGGTAAAGCACTATAAGACATGAGATGAAATAAGGAATAAGGAATAGATAACATTCCATCGGAATGTCTAAAATCATTGGAGAAAATGGTAACCAAACGATTATTGTTGCTGGTGGGTAGAATCTATGATACCGACGACATACAATCACACTTTCGAAAAAATATCTGCCAGGAAGTTTCATATCAGCGCGCACTCCGCTGCAGAGTGAAAATCTCATTCTGGAAACATCCCCCAGGCTGTGGCTAAGCCACGTCTCCGCAGTATCCTTTCTTTCAGGAGTGCTAGTTCTGCAAGGTTCGCAGGAGAGCTTCTGTAAAGTTTGGAAGGTAGGAGACGAGATACTGGCAGAAGTAAAGCTATGAGGACCGGGCGTGAGTCGTGCTTCGGTAGCTCAGATGGTAGAGCACTTGCCCGCGAAAGGCAAAGGTCCCCGAGTTCGAGTCTCGGTCGGGCACACAGTTTTAATCTGCCAGGAAGTTTCATATCAGCGCACACTCCGCTGCAGAGTGAAAATCTCATTCCAGGTTTAATTGTGTTTCGGCCACGAAACTAAATTATCTTTAAAATACCATTGTTATTATACTATTTCCTAAGATAGTAACTCCGATAAATAGATGACCAATAGCTACTTTCTTTTTTTCAGATACTAGCGTTAACACGACACAATGCAGTGGAATTTATTACAACATATCAGCAATTTCCTCGTTTTTGTGTCTCAATAAAACTATTTTTAGAGCAGATGTAATAGCCTGAGTATAAATGTGCAACATGTGACGAAGAAAAGACACAGGTATACGTACATCCATAATGCATTAAGTCTGGAATAATCTTTTTTAAAAATAGTTAATCGTTGTAAAGCAATACCCGGCTTTTGTCTTACATTCTTCTATTGTTACCTCTTTCTTTTCCTGTCCAGACGCATGTATCAATGTAAGTTTCGTTAAGTGAGAATAATCACTCATCACTTTTGTTCGAACATTGTGTCATATTGCCGCTTGAAGTGGACACGCGGTTTGAGGCGCCATGTGTCGGATTGCGAGGCCCCTCCCGCCGGAGGTTCGAGTCCTCCCTCGGACAAGGGTGTGTGTGTTGTTCTTAGCATAAGTTAGTTTAAGTAGTGTGTAAGTCTAATGACCGATGACCTCAGCAGTTTGGTCACTAAGGAATTCACACACATTTGAATATTTTTGTATCATATTCTTTTATTTTACACCACAAATACTCTTGGTATGTTATTGACAGGTTTTACGGTAGAAGTGCTTGTGAGACTGAAGGTGTGAAGACGAGTAATCGGCTTGGGCGATGACTGTTTACCCATCATTGCAGCCATCTCACTGAGATCGCTGCGAATTGTAGTAATTATCCAGACCTGCTTCCTATTTCAATTTACGAAGTCCGGTTTGCAGCTGGAAACAGTATTGGTCCATTTAAGATATTCGAAGCTGACACGATCGCTAAAATAAGAAATCAAGCCAGTTATTGCCGAAACATACAATACTTCGTGCTAACTGAAGCTTTTTGTTCGTCCTCATTTTAACTCTCTAGCAGATATAAACTGGCGACCTATCGTACGACTAGCAAAATAGATAATTATTATGCTATATATGCAGTCTTATTTCGAAACATATGTGTTTTATGATCGTCTGTTTCTTTTTTCGTCTATACCAAAGACACGTAAGTGCGATGTTATCTGATCTGTGAGTTTTGAATGAAAAAGATAACGCAATTCATTTAAAATGAAGAAAAAGGCATGAAAGAAGGAGAAATTATAATTGATAAATTTTTGTGAAGACATCATTGTTAACGACTACAACATAAGGAAGGGCACATTCATTGCTCATTCAACCATTGTACTAGACTCGGATTTCGTAGCTGTAAAATGTCATATTTGAGACTAATAGACTGAAAGAGTTGATCATTTAAAATATTGCATTTATTATGTAATTGTTCCACGTATTGTAAAGAAGGCCACTAGATTGCGTATAATCATAATTAGATGGGTGCAGCTTGCAGCAGTGATTAACATTTGTTTCACACAGATGAAATATATGATGTCGAGATACGTGCATGGACCATGTTTGAACTGTTTACAATTTGCATTACAAAATGAAAAATTCGTCAAACTGTATTGTACGGTAGTATAGTAATAAACTTCAGCAAATTAGAATGTGGCGTCTTCACGTACAGAAGCTGAGTCTAATCAGATGCCATAAGGCGAATTCTCCACTGTAAATTTAAATCACGTGATAGCTGCTATGAGTAAAGACAGTCACCATCTATGTTTGGAACTGTTGCTAAGTATGTTGCTACAGATCCACGGTGGAAACTAATACTACAAAATTAGAGCCAATGGCTAATGATATGACTACTACGAAACAAAATTTGGATGGGACGGGAAATAGTATGTCCACAACGAGAAACAGTGTGTCCACTTTAAAAGAACAGAAGAGTAGCAGGATTCAAAACAGTGCTGAGATCGTAACAAAACAAAATCGTATAACTGACGACCTTAATAGCGCAATTGAGGAGCAAGACAATTTCATTAATGAATATAATGACTTAAGCAGTCAAGACCAACACGTTACTTAACCGAATGAAGAGCAATTTTAACAGTTCACCGAAACATGTACCGAACAAAATACTTCTATACAAATGATCAATGGCGACTTAGATCAAACGCAAGAAAGTAACAAGAACTGTCCAAATGGCAAGAAAATGTCCAAACTCACGTTAATGAACAGACAGGACACAGAGAGAGAATTAAACGCGGTAAATAAACAGGTTGGGAATGACAAATCTCAGGCACATAAGGTAGCTGGGACTTGTGATGTTTATCATAGTTCATTCCCGATAACATTACTTAAGTTGGCTAAATGCGTTGTAGTAATCTGTCACCACAGAACCGTACAAGTAGGAATACGGGGGCAGAGCCATCTCTTTTTGGTACTCTGCTAGACAGAAGACTACTCGAACACAAACAGCTTCGAACGTTTACCGTCATAATGAGTAGTAATAACGACAATCACAAAATGTACAACAGCAGCAGTGCGAGGTACTTGTAACGCCGGAAATGCATATCCTCCTATTTCCATCTATTGTACTATTTTTTCCTTGCTTTGTTACCTCAAGATATGACATTTCTGTCTCTTTGTATATTGTAATTGTTTTACTATTTGTATATTTATGCATTTATGTCGATGTATAATTGGTTTGTTTCGTAAATATTATTTGTATTTTTACGCTGGGTCTTGCCTAGGGAAAACTGCTATCGAACGATTACGTCGATAGGTCGTGTGAAGAATCAAAGTGTGTAGGATCTTTGGTAGTGTTAACTCTGCCGCGTGGAGCGCGGGCTGAGGGAAGGAGTCTGGCTGGAGTAGCGAGTGGAGCAGGTGTGTTGTGTGACGCTCCCGCGAGTTGCCGCGCTTTCGGGGTTTGGCAGCATGTAATTGCGCTCGACTTGTGATGATAGTTTCTGACATGGTGTCGCGGACGGGAAGCATTAGCTGGCGCACATCAAGAGCCCGTTTCGCATGGTGACCGTGTCGAGAAGAAGGCGCGCCAACATCCAGCTTCTGCAACAGCGACGGCCGACAATGAGTGACTGTCGCCACCTCCTCGACCGACGGCTTCAAACCTTCAATCAACCGACAAGGAAGACTGGACGCAAGTAAAGTTTTAGAACTGTATGGCAGACCTCAGCTTTTCAAACTGTACCATTTTCGTAACTATAATTACAGCTACTTAGCATGAACCTTTGTTGCTCATTGTCCCAGTTGCATTACCAAGCAGGGTCCCTTCCTTTTCCGGAATGAACCCGAGTGTCGTTGAAATTCAAACGCCAGCATCATTTTATTTCACTGCTTTAATTTCAAAGTTTAGTTAAGGTATTCTTCAATATTCAGATTACACAAGCACAAATTAAGAGTGCGAGTTTTGTTATCGTATTTTAGCTTACCTGTGACTGCAGCTCAGCTTGGTACGTACTAAATTTTACTATTGTTAATTGTTCAGAATCATTTAATTCAAGTTCAAAGTTAAATCTCTTATTTCTAAATTGCGTAGATTCAAGTAGCTTTTGAAATGGTTGTTGAGGTAGTCCAAGACTAACTGTGTTTTACTGAATTTCGATGTGTTTCAGAAAGAAAGCTCACTATTAACTTCACTCACTAAATTAACTTTCGATTTTCCGGTTTTATTAATTCTTTTGCTAAATTAAGTCAGGGTGTAGCGAAATTTATTACTTCTGACAAACTTTCAGTTTTCACACTACGCGTGTCAACCTTCAGTTGCCGCGCTTCTAGTGCTAATTATATGTGTAATAACCTTTCTTTTTCAGTTACTATAGTAATTGTCCTTAGGACTGGCGACAGTGATTTCCCCCAAATCTCGAATACCTAATTACCGCTAGTTAATTGTTAACGTAACGGCTGCACATTTACTTTCTTTATTAACTTTACCCCTTTTCAAAATTAATTTCCACCAGTTTCATTAGCACATTTCCTTTCATTTAGATGTAACCCTTTCCTCCCTCTTTACCGACAGGTTAACTTCGGTGACGATTGCTTTTCCAAAACTCCCATTAGGTACACGCGGTTTCATCTTTCACTGTCATTAAGGTCGGTAAGTGAGGGGGAGGTTACATACTTCATAACATGTTACACATACTGTGACACAAACAAAGAACTTCTAGAATAGGTCACGGCTGTTTAAATCCTCCAGAATGAAATTTTTCCTTTGCAGCAGACTTTTCGCTGATATGACACTTCGTGGCAGATTCAAACTGTGTGCCGGACCGAGATTCGAACTCGGGACCTTTGCCTTTCGCGGGCAAGTGCTGTGAGAAGGAGTCGTGAATGGTGCTTGGGTAGTTCAGGTGAAGCATTTGCCCGCGAAAGGCAAAAGAACCGAGTTCGAGTCTAGGTTTGGCACACAGTTTTAATCACACAGGAAGTTTTATATCAGCGAATACTCCGCTGGAGAGTGAAAATTTCATTCTGAAAACGTCACCCAGGCTGCGGCAAGCCAAGTCTCCGCAATATCGTTTCCTCTGGGAGTGCTAATTCTGCACGTTTCGCAGGAGAGCTTCTGTGAAGTTTGGAAGGCAGAGGACGAGATACTGGCGGAAGTAAAGCTGTGAGGAGGGGTCGTTAGTCGTGCTTGGGTAGCTCAGGTGGTAGAGCACTTGCCCGCAAAATTCCCGAGTTCGAGTCTCGGTCTGGTACACAGTTTTAATCCGCCAGGAAGTATATCCTTTATCACTTAATTGCTGGCATATCCCACTATCAAAAATCCTAAAGGACTTTATTCACACAGAGACCTTATGAAATCTTTCATCCGGTACAGAAGCAAAAAGTGGACAACGGGCTCCGAAATTAAAATTCCTTATATGAGGTCATATTTTTACTTGTTCAGTTACGCACAACTGATGGCTTGCAAATTGTGGCTGAAGTAAGTCAAAATAAAAGTTAACCGGTATTGTTTCACTCTTATGATATGAATAACGTCTTAGGTTTTTTCTGAGATGCGTTATCTATGTGCTACTAAATGAACGTTAATACTATTTTGTAAGTAACTGAAATACACTTATCCTGCCAACGGCCTTGTCAACGATGGCGGAGGAGCGGACAGAGGCATTCCTGGCTCAGGGAAGTTTACTAGTATCAAATATATGTCTTAACTTGAGGAAGAAATTTCTGAGAATGTAAATCTGCAGCAGAGATTTGCACGACAGTGAGACATGGACTGTGGGAAAACAGGAACAGAATAGAAGCAATTGAGATGTGGTGCTACACAGGAATGTTTAAAATTAGGCGGAATGATACGGTATCGAATGAAGAGGTTCTCCGCAGGATCAACGAGGAAAGGAATATGTGGGAAACACTGACAAGAAGAAGGGATAGGACGATGAGACATGTGTTAAGGCATCGGGGAATAACCTCCGTGGTACTACAGGGAGCTGCAAAAAATAAAAGCCGTAGGTTGCAAATGCTCGGTCTCGGCAACGAATTGTGTTTTGTGGATCAAAGCCCGCTTCTGATGCATAATAAGTTAAAAGGGGACAGGTGGTGGTGCAAAGTAACTGTGTCGCACTTTGAATAAGCTACGTGAATATACAGGTACAGTCGTGCTCAAAAGTTCAAATCGTTCAAATGGCTCTGAGCACTATGGGACTTAACATCTAAGGTCATCAGTCCCCTAGGGCTTAGAACTACTTAAACCTAACTAACCTAAGCACATCACACACATCCATGCGCGAGGCAGGATTCGAACCTGCGACCGTAGCAGTCGCGCGGTTCCAGACTGACGCTCCTAGAACCGCTCGGCCACACCGGCCGGCTGCTCAAAAGTGTCCGAACGACCTGAATTGCATTTCGCCTGATTCGCATGCAACCCACATAACTGTCTAGCAGGTCCTCTAATCACTTCTTGGTACAGCCGTTTGACTATTGAAAATGGCTCCAACAAGTCACCACTAGAAAACTCGGCTCTGTATCGCAATAACTCAAGATGTAAAGTAATACCACGATACTACAAATATCAGGGAACACCTTATCACAGATAAGACTGTCCTTAAGGCTTGTAAGCTCACATTTATTGCAATAAATGACATACCTGAAATGTTACCACTCTCATTATTACGTCAGATAGGTAATGCGCGTAGTAAGTTCGTCGTATTCATGGTTTCCTCTTCAAAGTAACATACCGCACTTGTTATTTAACACAAAATGATATTAAAAATTTTTAAGTTATTCACGAGCAGCTAGTTGAGAATATGTATGAACTTCAAATGACACAACGAACCGTCTCGTTCTGCATTTGCATTCAAACCCAGGTCATGCAGACTAAGATTTCGTGACTGACGGAAACAAAGTCATTCCTGACTCGGCATACAGAGAGTGATATACCTCGATTTTAGACAGTATCAGTTAGCAAATATCAACTTTAAATTACTTAACGTAAACATTTTTAAAGGACGCGAATTTCTGCCCACCATCTATTGTTCCTGTTAACGAACTAGGAGAGATGTTAAATATTGCTTCTTCACAAGTAACTTACATGAAATACCGTGATATAAAGTTTTGTTGTGGACAGGGATTCAAACCCAGAACCTAATCGGATTGTTATCGAATCACAATCAACTGTGACATATCGGATTTTCTCGGCAGTAGCTAGATGTTTTAACTGAAATGACGAGAAGAAACATTAATTTTTCCCTTCCCAGGACTCCAACCCGGAACCTATCGCTGTTATTTATTAGAGAAAACGAACGTTAAATATGGCTTTGTTACATCGGCAGCGACATGTGAGCATGTTTGAACTAGAAATAATTTGACGAAGAGTTCAATGCTGACGGGGAATCGAACCCCACATATACCGTTGTTGACTACACACAAAGAGACGTCAGCTACAGAATTTTTCTCCACCAGCAGCTCGGAAGAACATCCTTGAACTTAGAGTGAACTCTCAAATTGTCATGTGTCTCACTGGGAGTCAAAAACGTCAGATATCGTTAGTGTTGACAACGAATGAAAATGTATTAAAAATCTAAATTATTATCCATCAGCAGATAGATGTTCTAATGCTAGAGCTTGATAATACATAATGAAAACTTTAGTGCCGGGCCAGCATTCGAACCCATTCACGCGCAATATGTGGAGATGTTGACGAATCTGTAGTTTTGAACAATCAACAAATTGTAGTCTAGCTGTACTGTCACGAAGGGAGCAAATTCCGCGTTAAGGGCGGTCTGAGTGTCATTCCAAGTTCAGAACCAATTTTATCGACATACAGAAGCTCAAATAAATGATTGAACAAGGGTCCTGTAACCCTACATACCGTTTGTTTCATCACTATAAAAAAATAACTAGTATAAGAAAGGTTACTGGTGACAGAGTTCCCACATTTCGCGACTCCTGACTTTATTGTGGTGCAACCTAACGACTACTTAGTAGAGAAGGAATATCATGTTTAATGTGAATTTCAGACCACAATGCCATTATATCTTCTTCACTTGCCGTAGCCAGAAGAGAATAGAATCTGTCTCTCCCTATTAAAAACCATGAGCCGAAGTTGGAATCGAACCCAGACCATCATCATAGGAACCTATCATCAATCCAACAGACCAGCAAATCATCTACTGTACGATTCATTTTTCTTTCATAACACCGTTGCGGCAAACTCTGTGACAATTCTGACACACAGGCTCCCTGTAGTGGTTTGCAGCATGTTCAGTACATTCATTTACTTGGTCGACCGAATCGCCATGAACTAGCTGCCTCTGCTACCCAGTGCATACATTCGCCTCTATTTTGTAACCACCTACATAGGACTGCCAACGGTATACGATGCATAAATTTAACGAGGAAGGGTTCCTTTCCATTTGAGCTACTCTATCGCAAGTCTGTTTGTTGAAAACGTCGTGCAGTGCAAAGGAAAAGCTATAACTGTCTGTCGCTCAGAAGTCTAGATCCGGCCATATGCATTATCTCACAGCACTGTGGAATGCGTAAGTTCTGGATTAACTATTTATGACTTCTCGAGGTAGTGTAGGTAGCTGACAGCTAGTAGCGTCACGGTAAGTGTCACGCACCGTAGATAAGATGTCGCGAGTTCCATTTCATTCCCTGCTACATTTTTTACAACGTAATTCTGGTCTGCTGAAGTTACCGATTTAATGGAACATTGAACATAATTAGCTTCACTTCTCAACACAAAATATCCGCATGTGGAAAAAGGGCTAACTTCTGCGACATTTTGTTCTTTTTAGGTCTACCCCCCAGGGGTCCACAACTCTTTTGTGGATACGTGCGTGGCGCGCACGGAGCCCGGAGCCATTGCAGCCTCCTTTCTCTCCAGAGCTGCATTTCCTTTCCCTTCCCCATTTTCCCCTTCATGCTCCTTTCCCCTCGCCCTCTCCTCTCCCTCTCTTGGAGTCCTTGCTTATGTTGGCCCCCGCTATCCTCATGGTTCTGTTGGTTTTCTAATTCGGCTTTGTTGCATAATCATCTCCTCTTTTGGCATTCCTTGGTCCCCCTCTGGGGTTTGACCTCCTTTACAAAATTTCTCCTCCGTAGTGTGAGCCATTTGGGGAAGAGCACCTTACCTAGTGTCTCCGACGTGCGCCCTCCTAGTCCATTCCATCTCTTTCACGTCGTTATCTGATACTAGGGTGCATAGCCAGCATGGTAGCCAGCCCGTGCGGTGGGGTCGCTATGTACCCTTTTGGTTGAGCCCCCTGAACACACAGGGATCACACTTCTGATAACTGAGCTGTGGCCTCCTCATGCATGCCTTGGAGTGGTTGCTCGTGATCCTGGAGCATCGGAACTCCCGGCAATGGCCACCGTGCCAGACGGCCCTTGCTGTGGCTGGGTGGTGCCCGTGAGGAGAGCCCCTGATCGGAGTGGGTGGTATCAGAGCGGATGCTATGCAAATGAAACGCATACAGGTCCAGAACTCTGGCCGTTCTTCTGCGGCCGTCTCTCTGCGTGGAACTTATTCCTCAAGTGCTGCTTCTTTTGCCCCTTCGGCCTTCCCTTCCATGGCTACCCCCTGGGAAGAGGGTCAGGCCCGTCGGCTAGGGGCAAGACCTTACCCCTGTTATCTAGTTTGCACCAGGACTGATGGAGATACTTTCACCAATACCAAACCTTTATTCTTTGTGGAACACATTAAAGACAAGTTTGGCGAAGTGGACTCCCTGAGCAAGATGCGGTCGGGTTTGTTGCTGATAAAAACTGCTTCAGCTGCCCAATCTGCGGCCCTTCATGCCTGTACCCATCTTAGCACAATACCTGTGTCCATTACCCCCCCACCAGTCTCTAAATATGGTACAAGGTGTGATTTTTCACAGGGACCTCATCCTTCAAACTGATGAGGAACTTCGGGACAATCTCGGACGGCGGGGTGTTCACATTGTTCGGCGTGTTCAGAATGGTCCTAAAGACAATCGTATTGATACTGGTGCCTTTATCCTGGCCTTTGAAGGGGATACTCTCCCGGAGAAAGTTAATATTATGGTCTATCGCTGTGATGTGAAGCCGTACATCCCACCTCCTATGAGGTGTTTTTTAAGTGCTTGCGTTTTGGACACATGTCTTCCCGCTGTTCACAGGCCCCTCTCTGTGGTGACTGTGGACGTCCACTCCATGAGGGGAGTCCCTGTGTTCCCCCTCCTGTCTGTGTAAATTGTGATGGTAGTCATTCGCCACGTTCACCAGATTGCCCAGTATATAAGAAGGAAAAAAGATACAGGAGTAAAAGTCCCTCGATCGTTTAACCTACACAGAGGCCCATAAGAAATATGCACGACTCCACCCTGTGTCCATGACATCTAATTACGCCTTGGTTACATCTTCACCCCTTCCTCCCCCTTCCTTACCCCCATCCCGGACCCCTCTCCTCCCCCCCCCCTCCCCTGTGGCTCCCACACCTTCTCCTATGGGCGCTGCTCCCCCCTCCCCAGCTGGAGAAGTGTCCCACTCCTTCAGCGTCTGCCGGTCAAGGGCGCCTCTCCCGGGATGCCCCTTCCCGGCACCTTCCAGGTCAAAGGTCTGCTGCCGCGCGACGACCGCGAGAGCCGCGGTCTGTCGGCCCCCAGGTCGCCCGGTCTCTTTCTGTTCCTGATCTTGCTGCAGCTGGCTCCTTCATGCCACACAGCCCTCCTCGATCTCAGCCTGAACGGAAGAAGAAACATAAGTCCTGGGACAAGGAGCCTCTGGTGTCACCGGAGGTCCCTTCCCCGACTTCACAACCGGATTCTGACCTGTCGTTCATGGGTGTCGCCCCCTCCTTGTCGGTGACGGGTGGAGACCCGGCGGTATGACTGGATTTAAAGTGTTCAGCCCCCATTTAAACCATCGTTCTGTGGTTCTCCAATGGAATTGTAATTGATACTATCGTCACCTTCCGGAATTGAAATCCCTTCTTTCGTCCTACTCTGCAGCTTGTGTGGTTCTCCAGGAATATCATTTTACTGATGCTCACTCACCGACCCTCCGTGGGTTCCGTGTTTTCTGTCGAAATCGGGTCGGACCCCTGTGGGCTTCTGGTGGCGTTTGTGCATTGGTCCGTACAGACATTGCTAGCACGTGGATTCCTCTTCAAACTACATTGGAAGCGGTTGCTGTTAGGGTCCACTTCGACTCTGCGATCACAGTTTGCAATCTTTATCTCCCTCCTGACAGGACTCTTACACCTGCTACCTTAACCGCCCTTCTTCAGCAACTTCCTCCTCCCTTCCTCCTCCTTGGGGATTTTAATGCTCATCATCTTTTGTGGGGCAGTGCCTTTCCATCTAGACAAGATCTTTTATAGACCAATTTATTGCAGACCACGACCTGTGCCTTCTTAATGATGGCTCCCCTACTCATTTCAGTGCCGGTCATGGTACCTTTTCTGCCATTGATCTTTCTCTTTCTTCTCCCTCTCTCCTCCCTTCATTACACTGGTCGCCACACGACGACCTTTGTGTAGTGACCATTTCCCGTTGATTTCACGCTCCCTTCCCGCTCCCCGATGGACAGGATTGCACAGGTCGCGTTTTCTCCCTCTTTGTCGGGTTGTATTGATGACGTCCTACGTGACGTGTCTGACGCGATTGTTCACGCTGCTAGCCTTGCTGTCCCGCGCTCATGTGGACCATTTCGTCGTCGGTAAGTCCCGTGGTGGAATACGGCTATTGCCATTGCCATCCATGATCGCCGTCGAGCTTTGCAACACTTTAAGAGGCACCCATCCGTAGCCAGCCTTAATACCTTTAAACGCCTTCGCGCTAAAGCCCGTTATTTAATCAAACAGAGCAAGCGGATATGTTGGGAAAGATTCGTTTCTTCCCTTGGTTCTACTGTCCCTCTGTCACAGGTATGGCCTACACTTCGCTCTCTCCAAGGTTTCCATCGGCAGTCCACCCTCGCAGGCCTTCACCTCCCAGATGGCATTTGTACGGACCTATTAGTTCTTGCAGAACATCTAGCGACCCATTTTGCAGTGGCATCAGCGTCAGCCTCCTATCCAGCTGCTTTCCTTCATCAAAAACAGCGAGCTGAAGCTTCCACCTTATGTTTCACCCCTTGTGAGTCAGAATCTTTCAACGAACCTTTTACTGAATGGGAATTTCTTTCTACTCTATCTTCTTTTCATGATACGGCCCCTGGCCCAGATTCCATTCATAACCAACTGCTTCAACATCTCAGTGCTCCACAACGGCAACATCTTCTTCAGGTGTTTAACCGTACCTGGCTCCAGGGTGACTTACCTTCTGAGTGGAGGGATAGCATTGTGGTTCCTGTCCTTAAGCCTGGTAAGAACCCCCTATCTGTTGACAGCTATCGGCCAATTAGTTTGACCAATGTTGTTTGTAAGTGACTTGAACGGATGGTAGCCCGTCGGCTCAATTGGGTCCTCGAATCTCGGGATCTATTGTCCCCTTACCAGTGTGGCTTTCGAGAGGGACGGTCTCCAATCGATCATTTACTTCGCTTGGAATCCGCAGTCCGGCAGGCTTTTTCCCAGCGCCGCCATTTGGTTGCAGTGTTTTTTGACCTTCGCAAGGCCTATGACACGGCCTGGCGCCATCACATCTTACTTACTCTTCATCAGTGGGGTCTTCAGGGCCCACTAGCGATTTTTACCCGCCAGTTCCTGATCCACTGGTCATTCAGAGTCTGAGTTGGTACTGCTTTTAGTTCTCCACGGACCCAGGAGACGGGCATCCCACAGGGTTCTGTCTTGAGTGTCCTTCTTTTCCTCATTGCTATCGATGGACTTGTGGCCTCTGTCGGTCCCTTGGTCGCCCCTGCCCTGTATGTGGATGATTTCTGCATTTGGGTTAGTTCCTCCTCGATGGCATCTGCAGAACGGAAGCTCCAGGTAGCTATACGGCGTGCCTTTGCATGGACCCTCTCACACGGGTTTTAATTCTCTCCTTTAAAATCGCGAGTGGTCCACTTCTGTCGCCATACTACGATCCACCCTGATCCAGAGCTCTATCTCGCTCCACAAAGATTGCCTGTGGTCCCACAGTTTCGTTTCTTGGGTCTTCTTTTCGACAACAAGCTCACTTGGCTGCCCCATATCAGACTCCTGAAGGCAGGATGTTTCCGCAAACTCAGTGTCCTTCGCTTCCTTGCCCACTCCTCTTGGGGTGCGGACCATTCCCTCCTCCTCCGTCTTTATCGTGCTCTAGTTCTGTCTCGCTTGGACTATGGTTGTCAAGTTTATGGTTCAGCTGCTCCTTCCACACTGCACGTGCTGGATCCAGTCCACCATCGTGGTATCCGTTTGGCCACCAGTGCCTTCCCTACTAGCCCTGTTGATAGTCTCCTGGTTGAAGCTGGATCCCCCCCCCCTTTCTGTTCGGCGGTCGCAGCTGGTGTCTTATGCACTCACTATCCGTTCCTCTCCCACTCATCCTTCCTATTCTATCCTGTTCCCAGACCATGGACGTCACCCACCCGACTCCCGTCCTCGGGCGGGTTTACCGGTTGGGCTGCGCCTTGCGTCTCTTTGCCGTGATTTTCAGCTTCCTTCTTTGTCCTGTCTTCCTCGCTCCCTCCCCTCTACCCCTCCTTGGTTAGTTCCTCGGCCTCGAATTCGGATGGATCTCCGCCGAGGTCCGAAAGATTCCATTCCCCCGGTGGTGTTCCGTTCCTTTCTCCGCCAAATTTTATGGGAGATTCGGGATGCTGTTGTTTTTTACACTGATGGCTCTAAATCTGCTGATCATGTTGGGTATGCCTTCACGTCCTCTGTTGGAACGGAAAGTCATCTGCTGCCACCTACACGTGGGGTGTTTACTGCGGAATTGATGGCAATTTCCCAGGCCCTTACCTTTATTAAACTGTCCCAACACAACCGCATTTTGTTATGTACGGACTCGATGAGTGGCCTTCTTGCTATTGACCGGTGTTTTTCGCGCCATCCCTTGGTCTCTGCCATCCATGACCATCTCGCTGATATTCACCGTGCTGCTTGTTCCATTGACTTCCTTTGGGTCCCTGGCCATGTGGGTATCCCGGGTAATGAGCTCGCTGATCGTTTGGCTGGGGGAGCAGTTACTTATCCCCCGTTTTTTGTAACCCCTCCTGCAGCGGATTTACGGCTTCACATCAAATCCCGCTTCGCACAGTCATGGGTCAATTCCTGGGAGGCTACTCCCCTGTCTAATAAATTTCGTGCAATTAAGGTGACACCAGGCCCGTGGAGTTCTTCCTTTCGCCTCTCCCGAAAGGACTCGACCACACTGTGTCGTCTCCGCATTGGCCATATCAGGCTGACCCATGGTTTTCTTTTGCGTGATGAGCCACCCCCACTATGTGGTTGTGGAGCCTTCCAGTCAGTAGCCCACATTTTGGTTGAATGCCCCCTTCTTTTGGCTCTGCGTGCTAAGTACAGACTCCCCCGCACTTTACCTTTGATGTTGGCTGACGATTCCCGGATGGTCTCTCAGGTTCTCGGTTTCCTCCGAGAAAGTGGTTTTTATTCTCAGTTTCAAGGTTTTTAATCTCTCTCTGGTGTTGGGGCAGGGCAATGAGTGTTTGGGTGTCTCCCACTGTAAGCAGTGTTCGGAGATTCCCGATTCCCCTCCCTGACCGACATCCTCTTTTCTTCCCCTTTTACTCTGTTTTTACCCTTTTTTTAAAGCTTGGTTAGTCTTTCTATTCCCATACGTACTTTCGACATTCTAGCAGTTGTACCTTTTACGTCACGTGGTCTTGCCTATACTGCTTCAGCATATTGTTGGGTTAGTTCTCTTGCCGACTTCCCTCATTTTGTTTTTTACCAATGACAACATGACTGCCCTTTTACGTTTTTACCTTTTTCCGTTTTATTTTTCTGACTTTACTGAGATGTCCCATTAGCGGAATGGAGCCTATTTGAAACAAGGGACTGATGACCTTGCTGTTTGGTCCCTTAAACCTCAACCAACCAACCAACCTTTTTTGGTCTAATGGACGGCCAGGCAGCAGATGCATCTCGAAGCTTTTGTATTATGTATGGCGAGAGCGCATCGTGCCAGAACAGTCAGAAAAGTATTTTCTACATTAGCTGTCGTCTGGTAGTGGCATTTTATTCTTCTTCAAACCTTGTTGGACAGCTTTAACTGAGAAAAAGTTTTCTACGTGTATGTAATCATAAACTGCATGTGCAATGTCAGACTGTTATAGATCACATCTGAGAATTCGCAGACACTAAAAGAAACCTTACGAAAATTGTGCACTGTATTAAAAGAAATGAAATAAAACTACCCACGATAAACTTACGACGAATGTCTGTTTTGATAAAACTGAGTATCTGTACACACGCGTGCCTCTATCGGCACGAATTAGTAAAATGCTACTCATTTACATTTCGATTTGGTCTGTGTTTAATAGGTGTGCTGTGTCATACTCAACAGGTATGCAAATGTGGCATTTCATAAATAAAGTTATGTATTCCTAGAGACCCAATTTTTGATTGTCTGCAGTGGAACGAGGCGTTATCTGTTGTGCAACATTGTAAGATTTTCACCATTGCACTGTGAGCTGAAAGTATTTTCTTGCGATTTCCTTATCGATGTTTGATCTGACTGCTTGTAGCTCTTTCACAGGAGGGATAAAAACGTTACATTAAGCGAGACTGGAACAGGAACCATAACAGAAACTTTTTCAGAGGTCAGCACGTCACCACACAGCTAGCGAAGACGTATGTGTTTTCCACTTCTTTTATGAGGCCAATAGTGTCTAGAACTGGTAAACCGCTATTTAAAGGACGAGTTTAGTTTCGATTTACACATGCAACGACTTTTCTGGGCAGAAAACCGTAAATTTACTATCTTTTGTTACACCTGAAGCCATAGTAACTCATATTATTCAATGGAAATGAGAGAAAAAATCAAGTGAACTTTGAGGCTTAAGTCCGTGCACACCAGGAAGTAGCTCGCCGATCACAGAGTTGCCAAATATACCTTGCCTTGTTGCCAAATCTCAGTTACAGTACTAGCAGGAAGAAGACGAACCGATGTGCTCCTACAGCAGGCTGGGAAGTGACCACAGCTGGCCTTTCCAAGACACGGCTGCGACGGCCTGGAATACGTAATACGTCTGATTCGCATTTCTGTAACCAGGTTTGGGGACTGGATCATAGTTACTCAGAACTGACTGCAAACTAAGCATCATTAATTAGTAACTCCCATAGTTTTTATATTTCTTTCGTAACTGTACTCAAACGAAGAAACTCATTCACAGAGGTTTTCGTGCCTCGTCGATATTCGAGCACACCAAACAAATAAAAATAAAAAAAGAATGTGTGTGTGTGTGTGTGTGTGTGTGAGTGTGTGTGAGAAATAAAGATAAAGAAGAATGAGAGAGAGGGTAAAAAATTGTTGTAAAGAAATTGAATACCGGTATGTAAATAAATGTTTCATTAAAATAACACGCTCCACATCATTACGAAGTGTCGTATTCATGATCAATGGAACAAGTATTAATCGAATCTAATCTAATCAATCATATTGCTGACTAGCCGTGAAGAATCATGAATTACCGAAATTTTCGCCAATTTCAGCAACCAAATCTAAACTTGAAAATAAAAGACGGCAGTTTTTGTAATAAACCGGGACTGCTATCAAGAGCCTTTCATCCCTGTCAACTAACCACGAAAGATGTCTGATATACCTCCATTCAGAAGTAACAAAGTGTGTATGCATTTATTGATGAAGTGCATGATGTTAAGTTCTGTGACGGAGGTACGAACCCAACACGTAATCGGATTGTTAACTAAGTAAAATCAAATGTTACGTATCGGTTTTTCTTACCAGCTGCTAGGTGTTTGAATCTTAAATAAGGACACAAATTTTTGTGCCTGAGCGACAATCGAACCGCACTCATTTCGTTCTTCTTTATCGTCCACGAATATAGCTTAAGTATCAATTGCTTACTCACCAACAGTAAGATATGTGCGTGTTTGACCAGAAATTGTTGGCAACACATGAACAGACATTAAAAATACACGTTAATTTTCACTAGCAGGTCGGTGTGCATGTGATAGGGCTTGAAATGAAATTATGAATATTTTTGAACTGGATCAGGAATCGGTCCCACATACTTACCTTTGGAGGTGACCTAGAGAAGATTGCAGTCTTGGAGAAAGGAACGAAATGATGGAACTATCCTGTTCCGCGAGATTCAGATCCTCGAAAGAGGACATACGAATTCGAATCGTAGTCCAGCACCAAATATTTCAACGTCTCTAGTTCAATCAAGTACAAGTAAAATAAGAGCCATGTTCCTTTAAATGGCTACCGGTTCATCAAATAAAATAAAATTTTGTAATGTAAGTAAGTTTACTGGCGACAGTATTTCTGTTTACAGTGACCTCCGCCTACGTCATTTTCCAAAGCAAACCGGCTCTGTCCAGTTGGGAATGAAGGAACGTGATGTTTAATGCAGATTCTGGATTATAACGTCTTTCTCTTGAGGTTACGAGAGGTAAAGTAAATCTGTCTGTGCCTCTTAAAAGTAAATGCTTGTACCCACGCATTGCACTTGATAGTTCGTTCCACCAGACCACATTTCCCAGCCCCAGGAGTGTGCTGTAACGAATGATGTGCTTAGCTTACAAATTTAGTCACGGTGGAAAAAATGCGAGTCTATTAAATGGTTAAGTAGAAGGAACCTTCTGACGCGGAGATTATGCTATTCTCACGTCAGCACTATGTAAAGACTCTTCTAGGCATCATAGCCTCGATGTGAAGCCATTTTGAAATTTTCACTAATTCTGGAAATATCTTAGTTCGAGAAAATCCACTGTGAAGTGTGAAGTTACCGGATAATTCAATTATTACCGCATTTATTACTATCATTTTCTTCATACTGCAGCTGGAACACATGTGCTTGAAGAGCATTTAATGCCTTTTGGTCGTTATGGAAGTAGTTGCCCAAGAACAGGTTCTTTCCCTGTCTACGGAATCCTTTTCATGTTAATATCAAACATTAGTAATTACTCGTAGATCACATTAAAACTGAAGTAATTGATGAAGACGTTACTTGATAACAAAAACGCGCTGCCTTTCTTCATTTACTTGCGGCTAGAAATGGCTGTCGAATACTGCCAAACCAAAATCCAAGGGATCTTACTGCCTTCCGAAATACGTCGTTGTTAGTTCTTCCATATGATTTGGTCGACGTGACCTGTTTCAAGTTAGGACAGAGAATGTTTTAGAAAATCAATTGTATTCCTTTGCAATAAACAGAAAGATTTTCATTCTAAGCTATCCAAGTTGAAAATTTTCGGAATATTAGTTCAAATTTAATATTCGATTCTATAATGTAGGAAAGTATTTCACAGTTGCAAGACCCGCATCCGACTCATTGTCCTTACACTTAGTCGCTGACCATAAATTCTAGCTCAGAGTGACACTAGTTTAAGTAACCTAATGCAGCGAAGACTTTTGCCCAGTGCTCTTTCTCATCGGAAAATATGCAAACTACTTATTGGTCTCCATTAGTACACTGTAACAGTAATTTCTGTGTGTATGCAATGCATACGGATTGTAGAATTCAGTGGTGCTCTCTCTTCCACTTCTGTATACAATATGACTGACCTATACGGGTCCTTTATCATTACAGGCCCTGGGCGGTGCAACATCATACTGACAACAGTAATGTGCTTATACTGACCACCTCACCGTTCATTTTACCTGATTTGTAATCATGGTGTTGGTCGCTCAGCCTCGTAATGCATCTTGAAAGATAATAAGTTTTCACTTATGTGAAGAACAGCATTTCTTTAGCCAAAAAATTGAATTTTATGACTCAGTGTCTTAGATTACATGAGGATTATATAGCACGAGTCATTCAAATGGATAGGTGAGTCAATTCAGTACCATATGCGGAAGTGATTGCACTGTCACCGTGTTGCCAAATGTTTGTGACGATGTTGCCAGTTCTCAGCTGTGCTAGGAACAGCTCTGTAGTATCATGGGAGGAGAATCCCTTGCACATAATATTGGAGGATACAGAGAGGAGGCGTTGGGTTTGGTTAATATGCAGCGTTTTCTCCTACCAGTTACGTCAAACATTCAGGTGTGCAATCTTCCATCACGATTACAGTTTCCTACAAAATATATACGAATAAAACACTTACCTTGTTTCTTTGTGACAAAAGATTATATCAGTACCATAAAAAGTCTTTGGAAATTAACTTTGCCCACCTTTCACGAAAAGTAAGATAACAAACACTTTGCACCTCGAAATCGATTGCATCTATGTGCAGTCTTGTGGTCATACAAGTAGAATTTTATGAATTGCGCGAGAATGTAGAAAAATGTTGGTGCAAACGGAAGCTGTAAGAAACACAGTTAACTAATTATTTTGTACCACGTAATAATCAATTCATTTGAAAATTCAGAAGAGAATAAACTAAAAATTATGCCTATTAAGACAGAAACTAAAGTTCAGATTCTGGCACTGTGCAGATCTGCAGTTTTTCATCTTCAGATCTATACAAATAATGTATACTAACCAGGGTATTCAATGCTTTCTTAATTTTTCCCCCTTGTTTAGTCTTCAAGTGATGAACTGGATCCACACCCATGAATCTAATTGTTTCTTTGTATCCTTCCATCTACTAAATTTGTGACTTATTGTTCGGTGTTCAAAAAGGAAAATATCATGCCTGCTCCCACGAGATATTAAAACGAGGTCCCAAGAAGGCTAACGAATTATAATCAAAATACAGTGAGACGCCAATTTGTCTGTCGTCATGATGTTAAGTCGACAGTAATAGTTGGGTGTTATTGCCTGCATCACCGGCATCCCGTTTTCGTCTTCTCTTATTGAGATTTTCATATTACCCTGAACAAAAGACGCCGAGATAAATGTGTATATTCTGCGTGACGAAACATCCCATATTCCATTCATCCTGATCCACTCGTTGCATGCATCGGCAGCAATGAGTGATAGGGAAGCTGTTGTGAGCTGACGAATAACAATAAAAATGGTAGTAATAACGAATCAGTAATCAAGGATGTTATTGCATTACAGACGATTAACAAAATAACCAAGAAAATCTGAGTGTTTAAACGGCCCACTGCATAGGTATTCTTACCACTCTGTTACTGAATTCTGTTCGGGTTGTTTGCAGAGAGAAAAGGAAGAGCCCTGTAGCCATACATATCGCTAGTACAACGAGATATTACCTATCAAATATCCTAGCTTGACATCACGAGACGAACATGGCGTCACCGAGCTGATATTTGAAATACATAACTGTTTTCCCTATCTGTCTCTCTTTTTTTATTTTCAAGTTTTGATTTGGTTGCTGATATTGCCGAAAATTTCGGTAATTCATGACTCTTCACGGCTAGTCAGCAATATGATTGATTAGATTAGATTGGATTAATACTTGTTCCATTGATCATGAATACGACACTTCGTAATGATGTGGAGCGTGTTATTTTAACGAAAGAATTATTTACATACCGGTATTCAATTTCTTTACAACAATTTTTTACCCTCACTCTCATTCTTCTTTATCTTTATTTCTCTCTCTCTCTCTCTCTCTCTCTATCTCTCTCTCTCTCTCTCACACACACTCAAACTCTCACACTCAAACTCTCACACTCAAACTCTCACACTCAAACTCTCACACTCAAACTCTCACACTCAAACTCTCACACTCAAACTCTCACACTCAAACTCTCACACTCAAACTCTCACACTCAAACTCTCACACTCAAACTCTCACACTCAAACTCTCACACTCAAACTCTCACACTCAAACTCTCACACTCAAACTCTCACACTCAAACTCTCACACTCAAACTCTCACACTCAAACTCTCACACTCAAACTCTCACACTCAAACTCTCACACTCAAACTCTCACACTCAAACTCTCACACTCAAACTCTCACACTCAAACTCTCACACTCAAACTCTCACACTCAAACTCTCACACACACACACACACTCACACACACTCACACACACACACACACACACACACACACACACACTCACACACTCACACACTCACACACTCACACACTCACACACTCACACACTCACACACTCACACACTCACACACTCACTCACACACACACACACACACATTCTTTTTTTATTTTTATTTGTTTGGTGTGCTCGAATATCGACGAGGCACGAAAACCTCTGTGAATGAGTTTCTTAGGTTTGAGTACAGTTACGAAAGAAATATAAAAACAACTATGAGAGTTACTGATTTATGATGCTTAGTCTGCAGTCAGTTCTGAGTAACTACGCTCCAGTCCCTAAACCCGGTTACAGAAATGCGAATCAGACATATTACGTATTCCAGGCCGTCGCAGCCACGTCTTGGAAAGACCAGCTGTGGCCACTTCCCAGCCCGCTGTAGGAGCACATCGGTTCGTCTTCTTCCTGCTAGTACTGCACTGAGATTTGGCAACAAGACAAGGTATATTTAGCAACTCTGTGATCGACGAGTTACTTCCTGGTGAGCACGGAATTAAGCCTCAAAGTTCACTTGATATTTTCTCTCATTTCCATTGAATAATATGAGTTACTATGGCTTCAGGTGTAACAAAAGATAGTAAATTTACGGTTTTCAGCCCAGGAAAGTCGTTGGATGTGTAAACCGAAACTAAACCCGTTCTTTAAATAGCGGTTTACCAGTTCTAGACACTATTGGCCTCATAAAAGGAGTGGAAAACACATACGTCTTCGCTAGCTGTGTGGTGACGTGCTGACCTTTGGAAGAGTTTCTGTTATGGTTCACGGTTCCAGTCTCGCTGAACGTAACGTTTTAATCCCTTCTGGGAAAGAGCTACAAGCAGTCAGATCAAACATCGATAAGGAAATCGCAAGAAAATACTTTCAGCTCATAGTGAAATGGTCAAAAACTTACAATGCTGCACAACGGGTAATGCCCCGTACCACTGCTGAAAATCAAATTTTGGGTCTCTAGGAATACATAACTTTATTTATGAAATGCCACATTTGCATACCTGTTGAGTATGACACAGCATACCTATTAAACACAGACCAAATCGAAATGTAAATGAGTAGCATTTTACTAATTCGTGCCGATAGAGGCATGCGTGTGTACAAATGCTCAGTTTTATCAAAACAGACATTCGTCGTAAGTTTATCGTGGGTAGTTTTATTTCATTTCTTTTAATACAGTGCACAATTTTCGTAAGGTTTCTTTTAGTGTTGTTAAACCAATACTAAACATGAGAGAAAAATTAATCATCAACGATATATGCGAATTCTCAGATGTGATCTATAACAGTCTGACATTGCACATGCAGTTTATGATTACATGCATGTAGAAAACTTGTTCTCAGTTAAAGCTGTCCAACACGGTTTGAAGAAGAATAAAATGCCACTACCAGACGACAGCTAATGTAGAAAATACTTTTCTGACTATTCTGGCACCATGCGCTCTCCCCATACAGCCGGCCGCGTTGGTCTAGCGGTTTAGGCGCTGCAGTCCGGAACCGCGGGACTGCTACGGTCGCAGGTTCGAATCCTGCGTCGGGCATGGGTGTGTGTGATGTCCTTAGGTTAGTTAGCTTTAAGTAGTTCTAAGTTATAGGGGACTTATGACATAAGATGTTGAGTCCCATAGTGCTCAGAGCCATTTGAACCATCTCCCCATACATAATACAAAAGTTGCGAGATGCATCTGCTGCCTGGCCGTCCATTAGACTTAAAAGGACAAAATGTCGCAGAAGTTAGCCCCTTTTCCACATGCGGCTATTTTGTGTTGAGAAGTGAAGCTAATTATGTTCAATGTTCCATTAAATCGGTAACTTCAGCAAACAGCAGAATTACGTTGTAAAAAATGTAGCAGAGAATGAAATGGAACTCGCGACATCTTATCTACGGTGCGTGACACTTACCGTGACGCTACTAGCTGTCAGCTACCTACACTACCTCGAGAAGTCATAAATACACTCCTGGAAATTGAAATAAGAACACCGTGAATTCATTGTCCCAGGAAGGGGAAACTTTATTGACACATTCCTGGGTTTAGATACATCACATGATCACACTGACAGAACCACAGGCACATAGACACAGGCAACAGAGCATGCACAATGTCGGCACTAGTACAGTGTATATCCACCTTTCGCAGCAATGCAGGCTGCTGTTCTCCCATGGAGACGATCGTAGAGATGCTGGATGTAGTCCTGTGGAACGGCTTGCCATGCCATTTCCACCTGGCGCCTCAGTTGGACCAGCGTTCGAGCTGGACGTGCAGACCGCGTGAGACGACGCTTCATCCAGTCCCAAACATGCTCAATGGGGGACAGATCCGGAGATCTTGCTGGCCAGGGTAGTTGACTTACAGCTTCTAGAGCACGTTGGGTGGCACGGGATACATGCGAACGTGCATTGTCCTGTTGGAACAGCAAGTTCCCTTGCCGGTCTAGGAATGGTAGAACGATGGGTTCGATGACGGTTTGGATGTACCGTGCACTATTCAGTGCCCCTTCGACGATCACCAGTGGTGTACGGCCAGTGTAGGAGATCGCTCGCCACACCATGATGCCGGGTGTTGGCCCTGTGTGCCTCGGTCATATGCAGTCCTGATTGTGGCGCTCATCTGCACGGTGCCAAACACGCATACGACCATCATTGGCACCAAGGCAGAAGCGACTCTCATCGCTGAAGACGACACCTCTCCATTCGTCCCTCCATTCACGCCTGTCGCGACACCACTGGAGGCGGGCTGCACGATGTTGGGGCGTGAGCGGAAGACGGCCTAACGGTGTGCGGGACCGTAGCCCAGCTTCATGGAGACGGTTGCGAATGGTCCTCGCCGATACCCCAGGAGCAACAGTGTCCCTAATTTGCTGGGAAGTGGCGGTGCGGTCCCCTACGGCACTGTGTAGGATCCTACGGTCTTGGCGTGCATCCGTGCGTCGCTGCGGTCCGGTCCCAGGTCGACGGGCACGTGCACCTTCCGCCGACCACTGGCGACAACATCGATGTACTGTGGAGACCTCACGCCCCACGTGTTGAGCAATTCGGCGGTACGTCCACCCGGCCTCCCGCATGCCCACTATACGCCCTCGCTCAAAGTCCGTCAACTGCACATACGGTTCACGTCCACGCTGTCGCGGCATGCTACCAGTGTTGAAGACTGCGATGGAGCTCCGTATGCCACGGCAAACTGGCTGACACTGACGGCGGCGGTGCACAAATGCTGCGCAGCTAGCGCAATTCGACGGCCAACACCGCGGTTCCTGGTGTGTCCGCTGTGCCGTGCGTGTGATCATTGTTTGTACAGCCCTCTCGCAGTGTCCGGAGCAAGTATGGTGGGTCTGAAACACCGGTGGCAATGTGTTCTTTTTTCCATTTCCAGGAGTGTAGTTAATCCAGAACTTACGCATTCGACAGTGCTGTGAGATAATGCATATGGCCGGATCTAGACTTCTGAGCGACAGACAGTTCCAGGTTTTCTTTTGCACTGCACGACGTTTTCAACAAACAGACTTGCGATAGAGTAGCTCAAATGGAAAGGAACACTTCCTTGTTAAATTTATGCATCGTATACCGTTGGCAGTTCTGTGTAGGTGGTTACAAAATTGAGGTGAATGTATGCACTGGGTAGCCGAGGCATCTAGTTCATGGCGATTCGTTCGACCTAGTAAAAGAATGTACTGAACATGCTGCAAACCACTACAGGGAGCCTGTGTGTCAGAATTGTCACAGAGTTTGCCGCAACGGTGTTATGAAAGAAAAATGAATCGTACAGTAGATGATTTGCTGGTCTGTTGGATTGATGATAGGTTCCTATGATGATGGTCTGGGTTCGATTCCAACTTCGGCTCATGGTTTTTAATAGGGAGAGACAGATTCTATTCTCTTCTGGCGCCGGCCAGAGTGGCCGAGCGGTTAAAGGCGCTACAGTCTGGAACCGCACGACCGCTACGGTCGCAGGTTCGAATCCTGCCTCGGGCATGGATGTGAGTGATGTCCATAGGTTAGTTAGGTTTAAGTAGTTCTAAGTTCTAGGGGACTTATGACCACAGCAGTTGAGTCCCATAGTGCTCAGAGCCATTTGAATCATTTTTGAATCTCTTCTGGCTATGGCAAGTGAAGAAGGTATAATGGCATTGTGGTCTGAAATTCTCTGTATGCCTAGTCAGGAATGACTGTTAGTTTCCGTCAGTCACGAAATCTTAGTCTGCATGACCTGGGTTTGAATGCAAATGCAGAACGAGACGGTTCGTCGTGTCATTTGAAGTTCATACATATTCTCAACTAGCTGCTCGTGAATAACTTATAAATTTTTAATATCATTTTGTGTTAAATAACAAGTACGGTATGTTACTTTGAAGAGGAAACCATGTATACGACGAACTTACTAAGCGCATTACCTATCTGACGTAATAATGAGAGTGGTAACATTTCAGGTATGTCATTTATTCCAATAAATGTGAGCTTACAAGCCTTAGGGAGAGTCTTATCTGTGATAAGGTGTTCCCTGATATTTGTAGTATCGTGGTATTACTTTACATCTTGAGTTATTGCGATACAGAACCGAGTTTTCTAGTGGTGATTTGTTGCAGCCATTTTCAACAGTCAAACGATTGTACCAAGGAGCGATTAGAGGACCTGCTAGACAGCTGCGTTATGTGGGTTGCATGCGAATCATGCGAAATGCAATTCAGGTCGTTCGGGTACTCTTGAGCACGACTGTACATTTCACGTACCAGTGGTTGGACGTTGCCGAAGCGAGCAGTCACTGTTGAAGATTTTACTTCAGGCAGTGGATAATGCCAAATACTGAAAACTGCTCGCGATACACACGTCTTGACTTTTCATTATATGAACGACGGCTGTTAGCACCAGTCAGTGTAGCGCAATTCAAACAATCAGCTGCCCAGTGTGATGACGTAAGACACAATTATTATTGGTGATCTAATTCATATGCCGATATATTCGTAACGTTCAGTGGATAATAACTTACAAATAAATGCTGGTGCAAGAAACAACGATCATTACCGGATAAGGAGAAAACAAATTAACTGTACCCTAAAATTAACTTTTCTAATCGCACACGCAACTGCTCTAATACGTGTCTGTCTGTTTTTTCAAGTAATCCATCGAATGTGGACGTCGTCATAACCTCCTAGAATCCTGTCCTGAACGGTCCCGCGGTATCGTATCCATTAATTCCGAAAATTACTTCATGGATTTTCCTGTCTTTCGATGACGGGTCCTCAAACAGCACCATCGCGTCTGCAGTCCTACAAACCAGCTCCGTCGTCTGCTGTCATAATATTTCTGTGACTAAAAAATAAAATATAATCTATTCTATTATGCACCTTATGTGGTAGGTGAAAACGTAGAGAAGGTTTCAAATTAGCATAAAAAATTAATTTAAAAATACAAATTTAGTTTTGGTCATCTGGTATCATGTCGATTGGTTTTATTACTCCCCAAATCTTTGCTGAGGAGGAGAAAATTTTATTTTTTCTCATTTACTGATACAGGTGGCAAAAGTACGGGCAAATTTGCGTAGAATTATGAACGAAGATCGCTTGGCTGTTGGGAAAACTTTAACCGCTCTGTGACCATTTTGTTGGTGAACTCAGGTCACTATTGACATTTTCGATAAATATCTTCAAATTAATTCCCTTTTTAACTATTTATAACTGGCGGTCATCGGTCATTTACAGCGAAGTAGAACAAATGACACGTAACTGACACTGGAAAGTTAAAACCCAACACTGGTTGAAGGCTGATACTGTCTATCTCCCCTGTGATTTAATGGTCCCTTCACATGACGCGTTGTTGACGGGACGTCAGGTATGTATGAAACCACTGCACGGGAGACATTTAGGACGCTACAATTTGTAGGTGAAATATCGAGTTCAGCTTCGTTAAAGGGTTTCCTAAAGATCTAAAATGTCCATGATAGTCGCCTCCAATCTGCCTACTGTTAGCTTCAGTTCGTCTATTACTTCTGTTAAAACAAATGTTGTGCTACGATGATTCTTGAATACTGACTTGCAAGAATACGAATTGGATATTACCGGTGATTTTACAGAGTGTGCCTTACATAGTGGCTTCACAAGTCGCTATCTCCAGAGCTCAGGAACATGTTTGCTGTTGCGAAGTAGCTCAAGTATCTGATATACTGGGCTATACTGGATCAATAATAAGACTGAATATGATGTCATCGCATACAGTAGATTGTGATGTGCAGCACATTCTAGATTTGCTTGACGGTTTTGCGAATAACATGCACAACTTTCGTGGCCACCGTCGATTACTCCCGCCAATTAATCAAGTGTTTGTATTTTCGAAATAGGCTAAAATATTTTACTCCTATGAAAACTGTTTCAGCTGTGCTAAAAACAGTGCACTGTGGAATGTTTCAGCAGGCTTAAGTGGCAGAAGGATGCAAGGAGAGATTATCACTTAAGGATCAAATGTTCAAATGTGTGTGAAATCTTATGGGACTTAAGTGCTAAGATCATCAGTCCCTAAGCTTACACACAACTTAACCTAAATTATCCTAAGGACAAACACACACACCCATGCCTGAGGGAGGACTCGAACCTCCGCCGGGACCAGCCGCACAGTCCATGACTGCAGCGCCTGAGACCGCTCGGCTAATCCCGCGCGGCACTTGTGGATCATCGAACTGGCCTAAATACAGCACAGACTTTCATAATCGAAAAAAAATTACATGTATTTCTGCTTTTAACCAGGAATTAAACTTTTTGAGAAAATCAGCGCAAATATTATTGTACCATCAAATGGTTTAAATGGCTCTGAGCACTATGGGACTTAACATCCTTGGTCATCAGTCCCCTAGAACTTAGAACTACTTAAACCTAACTAACCTAAGGACATCACACACATCCATGACCGAGGCAGGATTCGAACCTGCGACCGCAGCAGTCGGGCGGTTCCGGACTGAGCGCCTAGAACCGTATTGTACCATCGATGTTCTAATTATTATAACCACTGGTTATTAATAAGTACAATGGCGAATAGCGAATGCAACAGTTATTTAAAAATCACCTAGAGATTGTAATATTACACATACTGTTTTACCAATATTAATAAGCATAACAATAATTTAAGGAATTTATTAATTTTTGATTAATAAATCGTGAATATATTTATTTTATTAACAATATTTATTCCGTTTATTATTATAATACATCCAATTTAAAATATCATAAACAATCTAAACAGCATTAGTCAATAATACCAAATTAATTTTAGCTCGCGCAGTCTCCTCATAGCATGTTTACAGGTGGATGCTGTGAAAGGAGCAGAAACTCAGACTTTGCTACATCAACTACAGCTGTAGTGTCACTCAACTGACATTAGTGTTTCTTCCAGATAAAGCTAACACGTCAGGTAACTGAACCGAAGTGGTGACTATTCTGTAAAAAGCTAAATTTATGCAAGATAAATGTGTACGGCGGGGTCACTATGAGTCTAGAAACCCGGAAAATGACGCCTCCATAAATCGCTCACCGGACGCTCTCGGCAGTGGGTTATAGTTAATACGACTTTTTGGAAACTTCCACGTAGATTTTCTTAAAAACCCCGGACTGCCGAACAAAAAGCCGCAACACCTGCCGATTTATTTAAACAATAAAAGTCTGCACCTAATTTCAGACAATACAGTGATCACAGTTTTCAGGTTCTAATTCTTAGCAATGTGTTCCATTGTAAATATTATAACCGCCAAAGATAAATAAATTGAAATGACACAGTTTTCAGGTTCTAATTCTTAGCAATGTGTTCCATTGTAAATATTATAACCACCAAAGATAAATAAATTAAAATGACCACGCATAGCTTCTACGTACAGTATCAAAAATATTGCACTAATATCATCACCCTAGCCTAGCACATCTGTGTCATATAAGCAGATACCTCGAATGATACGTAACCACCTACATACCAGCTGTTATTACCTACATTCGACTCCACCTTATTCTTCAGCAGTGAACAATTCGAAACATAGAGTTTTGGCTCACATAACACAGAACCAAGTCTTGCTTTGGAGACTATCAGACACTGTATCTGATGGCCTCACTAAAACGTAGCGAACTTTTGACCGCAACATTCCATCGAAATACCACAGACCCTCTCACCGCCGCAGCACGTGACAAACACAGTAGTGTTTACTGCGTAAGAGAAGTCGTAAACACCTTCCAGAAGCTTTGACACCTATGTGTCTACAGTCTTTGCCAACGTAGTATTCTTTGTTTTGTTTACAGCCGTACTATAGAAATAGCTGTTGAACTACGTTCAGGCTCGAAAAGGTGAACCACTTGTCACACCTGTTGTGCTTGAGCGAAGAGACAGCGTGGGCCAGGGCTGACCAGAAATTCCTTCGCCCATGTAACGACTAGTGTGAAGTTGGACCCTGTGTGGCTCGCATTCACATTAAGTGCAGTAACCGACGTGTAGCATTGTCCCGGATGTATCAGACAGTGCGAATAATAACGGGTATCAGTGTTTGCGCCAGACGCGCGGGATATACCCAAGCGCTAAATACCTGGAGGAAACAGCCTCGTAAGTGTGAGACGGCGTAAGCTTCAGACAAAGTGGCCATAAACTTTTCATAATAATTGTCATGGCTACAAAACAATAACCTGGGAGTCTCGCTGCAACTTTAGTTCTTCTTAAGTGACGATGGAGTCCTTGGAAAACGGAGAGCCTCTAATCCAGTGCGAAGGGCGAGCTGCGTCAGTGGTGATATCAGGCTACTTTTGCATATGCAGATACTTTACACATTTGCATGTTAACTCAATAAACGGTAAGTCAGAGAAAACAAATGTAAACGTCGGATTAAACATAGGCTGAAATGTATGAGGCGGGGCGTGAAGTTCCATCCACAGGAATTTTAGAAACTAACAGTATGCGTGATAAATTAAATGCAGTTACTTGGGATGAAGGAACTGCGATCTGAACACTTACCAAATAACTCACAAATAGTGTCACTGATACTGAAATTAATTCCGATCGTTTATTTTGCCACACGAGTCGTACTCATTTAAAGAGAATTGCTTCCCTTATTGTAAGAGCGTGTGACGAGCTACGAACGCGAGACTCAACTGTAGAGTGTAAATTCATATATATATATATATACTCCTGGAAATTGAAATAAGATCACCGTGAATTCATTGTCCCAGGAATGGGAAACTTTATTGACACATTCCTGGGGTCAGATACATCACATGATCACACTGACAGAACCACAGGCACATAGACACAGGCAACAGAGCATGCACAATGTCGGCACTAGTACAGTGTATATCCACCTTTCGCAGCAATGCAGGCTGCTATTCTCCCATGGAGACGATCGTAGAGATGCTGGATGTAGTCCTGTGGAACGGCTTGCCATGCCATTTCCACCTGGCGCCTCAGTTGGACCATCGTTCGTGCTGGACGTGCAGACCGCGTGAGACGACGCTTCATCCAGTCCCAAACATGCTCAGTAGGGGACAGATCCGGAGATCTTGCTGGCCAGGGTAGTTGACTTACACCTTCTAGAGCACGTTGGGTGGCACGGGATACATGCGGACGTGCATTGTCCTGTTGGAACAGCAAGTTCCCTTGCCGGTCTGGGAATGGTAGAACGATGGGTTCGATGACGGTTTGGATGTACTATGCACTATTCAGTGTCCCCTCGACGATCACCAGTGGTGTACGGCCAGTGTAGGAGATCGCTCCCCACACCATGATGCCGGGTGTTGGCCCTGTGTGCCTCGGTCGTATGCAGTCCTGATTGTGGCGCTCACCTGCACGGCGCCAAACACGCATACGACCATCATTGGCACCAAGGCAGAAGCGACTCTCATCGCTGAAGACGACACGTCTCCATTCGTCCCTCCATTCACGCCTGTCGCGACACCACTGGAGGCGGGCTGCACGATGTTGGGGCGTGAGCGGAAGACGGCCTAACGGTGTGCGGGACCGTAGCCCAGCTTCATGGAGACGGTTGCGAATGGTCCTCGCCGATACCCCAGGAGCAACAGTGTCCCTAATTTGCTGGGAAATGGCGGTGCGGTCCCCTACGGCACTGCGTAGGATCCTACGGTCTTGGCGTGCATCCGTGCGTCGCTGCGGTCCGGTCCCAGGTCGACGGGCACGTGCTCCTTCCGCCGACCACTGGCGACAACATCGATGTACTGTGAAGACCTCACGCCCCACGTGTTGAGCAATTCGGCGGTACGTCCACCCGGCCTCCCGCATGCCCACTATACGCCCTCGCTCAAAGTCCGTCAACTGCACATACGGTTCACGTCCACGCTGTCGCGGCATGCTACCAGTGTTAAAGACTGCGATGGAGCTCCGTATGCCACGGCAAACTGGCTGACACTGACGGCGGCGGTGCACAAATGCTGCGCAGCTAGCGCCATTCGACGGCCAACACCGCGGTTCCTGGTGTGTCCGCTGTGCCGTGCGTGTGATGATTGCTTGTACAGCCCTCTCGCAGTGTCCGGAGCAAGTATGGTGGGTCTGACACACCGGTGTCAATGTGTTCTTTTTTCCATTTCCAGGAGTGTATATATGGAATTGAAAATGCTCCCAAAACCAGCTCGCGGCGTGTCCCTCTTTCCTCGTGATATTAGTGTACCATATTTAACTATCGCTTAATTGAGAGAAATTCCGCTGAAATATATTGGACATACAGGCGGTGGTAAAAAAAGTGGAAACTCGAAAGACACAATGCATTACAATGTCTTACACACTCTAAGGTAAGAAAACGTGCATGAAAAGAGGTTATCCATATGGGACGGAAGTCCATGGATGTAATGTGCATGTGCAGACAAGCAAATGATTACAATTAAAACTAAATGGATGACTTATTTAGGAGAAACAGTTTCACAAATTAAGCACGTCAGTAACGCGTATACATCACAGGAAAGGCGTTGGCATTGAAAACAAATTCCAGGGGTCTCGGAATGGATAAAGAAGGCTCCTGCATTGTTTCCTAAAATAATCTTATACCAGTATTCCCGAAAACTACTGGCAACTGTGGCTCTAACGGATGGCGATCACGAACTTCTCTCCAAATAAGGCTACAAAGGCGCAAAAATATTCAAATCTGGTGACTCTAGTAGCCAGGAGAGTTGCGACAGTTTATCCTCTTGGTCACAAAACCAGATCTGGACGATACGAGGTGTGTGAACAGGAGGATTGTTATCTTGGAATACAGTATCATAATTGGGGAACAAACATCATACCATGGACCTGATCAATCAAAATGGTCACCTAATGTTTGGCAGTAATGTGGTCCTGCAGAATAGCTATGATCCCCATGGAACATCGCGGTCTGTCTGTGGAAATCATTTCCGAACACACTACATGTTTCACTTTTGATATGTTAACTCTGCCTATGTTGGAAATAGTTTGAAACGAGACTCATTCCCCCAAATGACTTTCTTCGATTGCTCGCAGTCGAGGTATTATGACTTCGGCACCACATTTTCCTGTTATGGTTATTTGCAACACTTATCTGTGGTTCTGGAATTCCAACCAACCTGCTACTCCCATCTTTTGGAGCTCCCTCCGTGGTCTTCTGATGCTGCCAGGGTTCACGAATGCGACATTCATTTCTACAGTGGCTACTGCAGCTCTTAATTCCGTTCAATGAGCGTCTGTCACTGTCACTCGAGGTATATTTTCGTCAGCGTTGCGACTTTGCGGATAACGTTCTTCCGCTTTCCTTGTGTGTAGTATATACTTTCAATATAGTGTTTCTTGAAACATTAAACACTTTTTTCGGTCCGGAACCTCGCTGCTGTTACGGTCCCAGGTTCGAATCCTGCCTCGGGCATGGATGTGTGTGCTGTCCTTAGGTTTGTAAGTTTTAAGTAGTTCTATGTCTAGGGGACTGATGACCTCAGATTTTAAGACCCTTAGTGCTTAGAGCCATTTGAGCCATTTAACACTTCGGCTTCGTCGGTAACGGAAGCAACTACCACATAAACACCAAGTATTTGCCCACGTTAGAATCGACTTAGCTGAACGCTGAACGCAGAAACATCAACACAGGTCACTGTCCTGACAATGACTGACCCTTGCAACATACTGAGGATAATGCACAGGCGACGTCCGTGGACAAATACAGCAGCGCAATCTGCAGTCGTGGCTAGCATCTCCTTTTATATATAAGCTGGCATTTCTCGTGGAGTTTCCATAGTTTTGTCGAAACCTGTAAAATCAGACTCGTAATTGTTGTGTGCTACCAAGGTTCCGCTGACATAAACGCTGTTGGCCAGGTACAATGCAGCACCATGAAGATTTTACGCCACAATAGCTAAATTCTCGTGAAGTGTAGTGCAAGCTTGGATGAGGATTTTCTCGTGAAGTTTAGTACATACATGAAGCTCTAAAGTAGGTTTAAGTAACTCTATCCACATTCTGGATATAAGAGTACAAAGTGTCTATCTGATTCAGATATCGGATTTCAGTGTTGGTTGTATGCGAGAATATAGTGTTATGCTTCGTTTCGTAAGGAAAAAGGTCTAGCACCACCTTTCGGAAGGACTGTGATTTATCGTTTCGAGACATTGTTGCCCCGGTGGTCTCGATCCCACGACCGGTATGAGAAGCTAATGTTTAAACAGGAGCATACGCAACGCCATGCGGGATCTCATTGGCACCGTTCGACTGGCGCCCGCCGGCTAGAGTGGCCGAGTGGTTCTAGGCGCTACAGTCTGGAACCGCGCTGCCGCTACTGTCGCAGGTTCGAATCCTGCCTCGGGCATGGATGTGTGTGACGTCCTTAGGTTAGTTAGCTTTAAGTAGTTCTAAGTCTAGGGAATTTATGACCTAAGCAGTTGAGTCTCATAGTGCTCAGAGCCATTTGAACCATTTTGACTGGCGCCCGCGATGACGGACATATTTTCGCTCGCTCGTGCAGGATCGTAATTGCATGACACGCATATCGAGTTAGAAAGTGGGCTCGTTTTCGGTGTTGCATAGGTACTTACATGGACAGCGCAACGACGTATGAAGCATCAACAACTGTCAGCGCTTTGATCATTATTGTTCCTCCCTCGACGCGGCAATAAAAACATGCGCGCCGTCGAGGTCCACCTCTTCAGACAAGTCCAGTTTCTTGATAGAACACCACAACGGACGTGTCCTTGAGTAGAGGCCTCGAGAGGTACCAGCGTCGCCTGACTACAATAATTTCTCAGAAGAGAGCAGCACCTTGTTTACGTCAATATCTACATGTGCATGATTACTCTGCAGTTCACAAGTAAGTGCGTGGCAGAGTGTTCATGAAACCACCTTCAGGCTATTCCTCTATCAGTGCACTCTCGAGGAGCGAGCACGAAAAACGAGCAATTACATCTTTCCGGTCGGGCTCTGATTCTTCTTCTTTTATTATGATGAGCATTTCTCCCTGTGTAGGTAAACGCCAAGAAACAGTTTCACATTATGTGGAGAAGTCTGATGGTTGAAACTGTGCAGTCCAACAGCATCGACTGCTCAGCGACCAACTGACCCAGAAGACCCACGTGCCAATGGAAAGAGCGGGCAGCGCCACGCCTCCAGTATGACAGATTTCAGCGCCCCCTGTCAACGCTGGTTTAACTGATTTAACCAGCCGTTCATCGCAGCTTGCGCCCAGTTCGATCGCAGACTTCGAGAGCATCAGTACTGAGAAATAGGAAGACGATACTTAGCCTGCTTTCGAAGAGTAGTAACAGACAATGAAGTAAAGATAAGTTTCTTTTCTTCTTAGAAATAAAGAGTTCACTTAATTTTCAAGTGTTATGTACAGTTCATTATGGATTCCTGCCACCAGCCATTGCAGCTTATCTCCTTCCTTGTTTGTGTCGGTGCTGACTCCCACACTAGCCGAAACAAAAAAAAAAAAAAAATCATGAGGAGATTCTGCCGCAATGAAAACGCCTTCGTTTCACTGATTACCATCCCAATCCGCGTTTCATATCCGTGGCACTCTCGACTCCATTTCGCTTTAATACAAAACGAACTACCTTTGTTTGGGCTTTATCGGTGGTCCCTGTCAATCCAACTTGATACACATTTCATACCGCACAGCTGTACTCCAGAAGAGGGAGGACAATCGTCTCTTTAGTCTTTAGTAGACCTTCTGCGTCTTCTAGGTGTTCTACCAAAAAATCAGTCTCTGGTTCGCCTTCTCCACAATACTACCTATGCGATCGTTCCAATTTAAGTTATTCGTAGATCTAATCTGTAATTATTTAGTTGAATTTATAGCTTTTAGATTTGTGTGATTTATCATGTAACCGAAATTTAGCGGACTCCATTTAGTACTCGTGAGAATAACTTCACTCTTTTTAATATTTAAAGTCAATTTCCACTGTCCCACCATACAGATATCTTGTCTAAATCATTTTGCAATTTGTATTGATCTACAAGACAGTAAGTGATAGCCTCATTTGCAACAAGTCTAAGTGGGCTGCTCAGATTGTCTCTTAAACCGTTTAGGTAGATCAGGAACAGCAGAGGTCGTGCAACACTTCATGGTGTGATGGTATGGAACACCATTAGCTATATAACCTGATCACCTCTGGTTCGCTTAGCTGATAAGTCAGACCTCAGGCGATATATTTCTGATGATAAGACCGAAGAATATATCTTATCAACAGACTGTCCGTGCGTTACATTGGAATAAGATAATGTAAGGACGCACGTTGCCTGAACTGTTCAAACCTACCTCGATACAGAGGATTTCCGGCTTTAGAGTTTTACTATTCCACCCAGGTTATCTCTTTCTGTGTATCGTGGCTGACGTTCCCCAAGCAAGCCTCTTCTATTGATGGGTGTTCAACAGACTTCTTTCTCTGCCTATCCGTTACACTGCCTCTTAATACTATATCTGATAGATTCAAATAATAATGACTATCCTCATATATCAACATATTTCCGTTTCCCTTTTTGGATTTACTTTACTCCTGGTCTCATTTTGACACAATGCTATGCTAGCGCCTCAAAATTTCGCGGAACATCTTTCTGAACTCACGGTAATATTTAAATTCAACACAACTCTCTATCTACAGCCGCCAAATTTTTATGTTCCTTGTGTAAACGGAATATATTTATTCAATATATGTCGCATCAGAATAATTTCACAATTCCGAATTCATCAACAACCGGTCTACAAGTGATGTGATGGTACGTTATAATCACAAACTCATTCGTCACAGGTCTAAACACTTTATGACTATAATATACCGCTAGAACTGGCCGAAAACATTGATGCGAAATTCTGTTATAGCTATATTGATTCAAAAATTATTAGCAGCTAGCGAACCAACTAAAGCTCAGCAGTGCGTCCTTATCTCCGTCTGCCCCGCTCTCTTTGTCCATCTACTGCTCTCTGTCTTTGCTTAACTCCTCTTGCTCCCCCTTACTCTGTCCATCACCTCCTCCTGCTTCTCCCTACCGTTATCCTTCTCCCTCTACCTCTGTCATCTCCTTCCTCCATCTGTCTGCGTTCATTCCCTCCTATCCCTCTCTCTACCTCTTCTTCCCATCTCTCTCTCTCTGAATTTGACCCATTTTTATTGGTGTACCATAGGAAACCTTGATTGTAAATTGGAGACCATTAAAGTGAATGGATAATTCGATTGGGATCATTGGTACACAGGGTATTAGAAAGACCTCTCCAGCTGCTGGATATGTGAAGACAGTAGCTTCAACGACCCTATTTCGCATATTTTTAATCTTCAAAAGGATAGGATTACAAAGTTTCGGACGATTCAGAGTGTGTGGTAGTTTTATAATCATAAGCCGTATGCAAAAAATACAACTTTCCTGCAGTCTGCTAAAACCAACAGGAAGTAGAAAAATGAAATTACATCGTTCTGTACGTAAATACCGCTTAAAATCAGATATAAGGAGAAAGAATATGTAGAGGAGAAACAATATGTATAATGCTTTAAGTGCACAGATGTCGTAGTTAAAATTAACTGTGAGAAAGAAAGCTAAGCCACACATTTTCATAGCACAGCGCAGCTTTTCCTCTGAATCTGGTTTAACAGAAAACCTTTATAGTGTTGTTTAAAGAAACTATGTAGTTCATGTCAGTCTAAATATTTATGTCAGTGTGCCGGCCGGTTTGGCCGAGCGGTTCTAGGCGCTACAGTCTGGAACCGCACGACCGCTAGCACACACATCGCAGGTTCGAATCCTGCCTCGGGCATGGATGTGTGTGCTGTTCTTAGGTTAGTTAGGTTTAAGTAGTTCTAAGTTCTAGTGGACTGATGACCTCAGCAGTTAAGTCCCATAGTGCTCAGAGCCATTTGAACCAATTAGGTCAGTGTAAATATTTATTAGACTACTGCTCAAAATGTTTAAAAAATCTCTCTAGAAATTTCGAGATTTTTGCCACAAACGTTTACCTCAATGTATATGCTCCAGATATTCAAATTTTATTTGTGTGTAGTGTGAAAACTTAAAGTAAATAGGTAGAGATTTGGCTCCTTATATATATATATATATATATATATATATATATATATATATATAGGGTGGTCCATCTGATGTTTCGGATGAGATTATCTATACATCGGGTAAAAATAATGGGTAAGACAAGTTCGTAAGCTCAAAGGGGGACATCAAATGATACTACACGTGACCCCCACCCCCACCCCCTAGGGTGGGGCAAGGGGCAACTTTTAAATCTTAAAATGAAAACTCCCATTTTTTTATTGAATATTTGGATTCTCCATAAAAAAGTAATCAAGTTTTGTCTGAAACATTTTTTTTAAACCATTGACAGATGGCGCTGAAATGGAGAAAAATTAAAATTGGGGAAGAACTCCGATTTATTTAGAATGGTCCGAGAATGAAGCTTCAAATCGATACAAAATGTGCACCAATTCTTTCATTAAGCTACTGTTGTACAAAATGTATCCTGCCCGCCACAGTTTTTGATGGAGGGAGGCGGAATAGTATTAAAATCTCGTTAGGGAACCCTTCACAATTGCATTACTCACCCGACTGTGGCGCTACCGTGGCCAAACTGCGAACTACGGCTCAGTACTGTAAAATGGTCGGTGCAATGCGATCAGACGTCACTTCACTTTCAGATTGTGAACCGTAAACATCAACTGACGAAAGTAAATTGTTTTGTAGCGAAACATGGCTCATTATCCTCCTACAGAGGTTGTTCATATGATGTTAATTTAGGTGAATACCATAACAATTACGCTGCAGTTGCGCAATTGTATGCGGATCGTTTCCCAAACAGACAACATCCAAGCGAAAACATTATTCGAAATTGCACTCAACGAACTCGAAATGGATACATGCAGCGTCCACCTCGTCATCGCGAATACAATGAAAGTGACGCTCGTACCCTTACCGTTGTCGCCTGTGTTCAACTGGATCCGAAATTAGTAGTCGTGGGATTCAAAGACAAACTGGAATACCGAAATCAATTGTTTTGAGGATTCTGAAGGCACATAAATATCATGCGTATCTTATCCATTGACACAGGCATTAACGCCAAAAGATATGCAATTTACCCGTGCATTTCTGCCAATGGAGCTTGGAAATGATTTTCTTAGATACGTTATCTTCACCGATGAAGCCACATTCAAAAACAATGGCGAATTAAATCTTCATGATTGTCATTAATGGTCCCCTGTCAATCCACAATGGCACAGAGCTGTTGACAATCAACACAAATTGTAGTTAATGGTCTGGTGTGGACTTTCAAACGGTTACTTGATAGGACCGTATTTTTCTGACCGAAATGTACTGGGGAATCCTATTTACAACTTCTCCGCGATGATTTGTTGGAGTTAATGGAGGATGTTGATCTAGAAACTAGGCAAAAGATATGGTTTCAGCAGGACGGAGCAGCTCCACGTTATGCTAAAAATGTGCGGAACGTTTTAAATTCACGGTAACCTGGTCGGCGGACAGGACGCGGCGGACCAATTCTGTGGCCTCCAAGTTCACCAGACCTAACATCTCCTGATTTTTTCTTGTGGGGTTATTTAAAAATATTGTTTATGGAAGACAGCCCATAAGCAGAAACGATATGGAGCAACGCATTCGAAGAGCGTGTGCAGCCATACCGAGAGATGTGCTGCTCGAAACTGTGGACAACTTTAGCAGACGATTGACTTTATGCATTGAAGCAAATGGGAATAATTATGAACAATTTCTTTGTGGCTAATTTCATTAATTAAGCATACCAAATTGTGAGAGGCAAGGGGATTCACAGTGACGAAGCACCCCAACATGTGAGAGGCAAGGGGACTCACACTAATGAAGCACCCCATGGGAACATCAATCTACTACATCCATGTCGTTGTTCCTGGGTAAAGTTAAAAGTAGGATATAGTACGTTTTGTACAAAAATAGCTTAATTTGGCGTAAAGAAAGAATTAGTGCACATTTTTTAACGATTTGATGCATCTTTCTCAGATAATTCTAAATAAATCAGAGTTCTTTTCCAATTTTACTTTTTTCTCGATTTCAGCATTATCTGTCAATGGCTTAAATAATGTTTCAGACAAAACTTGATTACTTTTTTATGGCGAATCCGAATATGCAATAATAATGGGGGTTTCCATTTAAGTTTTAAAAGTTGCCCCCACCCCACCCAAGGTGGCGGGGGCTCGAGATCACGTGTAGTATCATTTGATGTCCCTCTTTGAGCTTACGAACTTGTATCACCCATTATTTTTACCCGATGTATAGTTTTCGAGATAATCTCATCCAAAACTTCAGATGGAGCACCCTATATATACAGAAGAGCAGTTGAATGGAATGGACAGTGTCTTGAAAGGAGGATATAAGATGAACATCAACAAAAGCAAAACGAGGATAATGGAATGTAGTCGAATTAAATCGGGTGATGTTGCGGTAATTAGATTAGAAAATGAGACGCTTAAAGTAGTAAATGAGTTTTGCTATTTGGGGAGCAAAATAAGATGGCCGAAGTAGTGAGGATATAAAGTGTAGTTTGGCAATGGCAAGGAAAGCGTTTCTGTGGAAGAGAAATTTGTTAACATCGTGTATAGATTTAAGTGTCAGGAAGTCGTTTCTGAAAGTATTTGTGTGGAGTGTAGCCTTGCACGAAAGGGAAACACAGACGATAAATAGTTTAGATAAGAAGAGAGTAGAAGCTTTCGAAATGTGGTGCTACAGAAGAATGCTGAAGATTAGCTGGGTAGATCACGTAACTAATGAGGATATACTGAATAGAGTAGGGGAGAAGAGGAATTTCTGGCACGACTAGAAGAAGGGATCGGTTGGTATGGTTATGTTTTGAGGCATCAAGGGATCTCCGATATAGTATTGGAGGCCTACGTGGATGGTAAAAATCATAGAGGAAGACCAATAGATAAATACACTAAGCAGATTCAGAAGAATGTAGGTTGCAGTAGATACTAGGAGATGAAGAAGCTTGCACAAGATAGAGTAGCATGGAGAGCTGCATCAAACCAGTCTCTGCACTGGAGACCACAAAAAAAGAAAAATATAAAAAATATGTAGTCTCTGGTCTCTGTCCATCGAGGCATTTAGTAAAGTATCGTACAATAATCTGAAACCATCTGGCCAGAAACTTTATGTAGTAGTGTAGATATATAGTCTTCATATACTAGTATAGATACAGTATATCTATTAACAATAAAAATATGTAGTCTATGTCCTCCCAAATGCTTGTTAGTCTACTGTGCAAAAACGGAAAGTAAATCAGTCAAGATTTATCCAACAAAATACTCCCTGTATACAGCTTATACATATTCATTGATCCAGATATATTAAAAATATGTATTTTATGTCCGTCTTAAAATTTTTTAAAGAATGCTTAAAAATTTGAAGAAATTTCGTCAAAAATTTGTCGAGACTTTTGTCAACGTTGTTTCTTTCATTTAGATTTTCATACAAAAATACCTTCCAGATTCAAACAAATATACCATCCAAATTTCTGACTTCTGCTGTGGATTTTACAAAAATTTTCTTTCACGCCAACCTTGTCTTGACGATTAAAAAAAAGAAAAAATCTGCCAAATCCGTCAAGTCGTTCTCAAGTGATGATCATTTCATATAATCGCCAACTGATTGTTACTTATATAGATAATGGTGAGTCATTGCATTCTCCTACAATTTCAATATTACTTTCTTTAATGGAAGATATTTTATTTGCGCCGAGCTAAACTGCGTATTAATTTCGGTCTTATCTGTTGAAACAGTTTTTCGGTTTCCCCACCAATGCCATCATGCATTATTTGAGTCTTGTGCCAGCGCCATCTTGAAATTCTCGACACTTTCGATATAAAAATGATATTTAGACTACCTACACTACGTACTATCATATGAGATCTTTTTTTTGGGTGACTCCTGAGGCCAATCTTATGTTTTGTGAGTCCAGAAATGTTTAATGCAAACTATTTGCTGTGTGAACTCAAGAACTTCATGCAGAATCGTGTCTGAGACAAATAAAAAACCATTACTTTTGCGATGTATTCGAAGACTCCTAAGGACCTACGTTTGACACGTTGCTGAATGCGGCTGTGGCGCGTTCTAAACGAAGCTACCTGCCTTCCGCCTCCATTTTTCTACCTGTAAAGATCATCGACGAGGTCTACTGGCCGGAGGACACTATTTTCACGCAACGGACGTGCTGGTTTCCCTGCTCTGTACCGTCAGTAGTGGCAGTTGCCATCGAGTGATCCAACGTGTTAAGGTTGCTGTTCAGGGATTTGAACTAAAGGATACCTCCCGGGATATGCCGAATTAATGGTTTTGGTGTTATAGTCTAAAGCAAGTTGATTATCCCAAGAGTTCAGGAATTTAATCAGAGCTCAGTTATATAACAGTTCATGATACGTATTGTATGATTTTCATTAATTGTGTTGGTAAATGTTGATGGTTCTTTTCTATGTATAAAAATTAGCTTTACAGAGTCACGGCAGTGTTTTTAGTGCATGAATAATGTGAGACTATGGGATATGAATTTTTAGCATCTTGTTCTTTTATGATGCTTTTTCTAACGTTATTCCAGCTTGCGTTCCTGTAGGTTCTGAGAAAACTGTGGAGGTGTATCCTTTTAAATTGTGGGTTAAAATCATATGTAATCCTAAACTGGGCTATCCTTGTGACTCGATGAGAGATTCTGTTTATGAATATTGTTGTGTTTTTTCATGGGTGACTTGGGTGTAATGAAACTGAAATGGAATTTCAAATAAATATATCGTACCAACATCGACCTAGCCCTTCCACTCAACCATTCTCCAGCAGTGTTCAAGTAAGTGGACATGCTAATTACTGTTCCACAATATATCACTTTATGAAATTTATCACACATCTTTTTCAAACCGGAAACTCAGTTTATAAAAACACATATATATATATATATATATATATATATATATATATATATATATATATATATATATATAACATTTAAAAGTTAACCTTGGTCGATGAAGGTGTCCATTATTCAGCAACACAAATTTTTATAGCCAGCAAGCAGCCATAGAAAGTGTAACAAAAAACGAAGTTCAGTTTAAGAGGATTCAAAGGATTTATTCGTGGCCCACTCTTTCTACTCCACTGACGAATTTATTAACCAAAGCGAGCGACCTGCCTGTATTATTAATAAGTAGCTGAGTATCCAGTATCGCGAGGGTACGTATTTTTTCCATTCTTCTATTAGTCCATCTCTTCCTTCCCCTCGCTGCCAATCTCCTCCTCGCCCCTTCTCTCTTCACGTTATCCCACTCACCTTAATAGGAAGCTGGTTGTTCTTACCACGCAGTATTTCTTTCTAGATCGCAACGGATCTGTGTACCAAATTTAACTGATATCGTTCCATGGGTTAAAGATGATCCTGACCCGCGAAGCACATACCAAATATATTTCACGTATGTTTATTACATTTCCCACGTATTTATACACACATTTCACCTATATCTCTAGCGAATTTTGCCCTGCTGTTTCAATTTCACACTGATGCTTCTGAAATATTTGCTGTTGACATAAACATTCGGGTACAAACAGTGGTATATGTGACTACTGGCTCCGAAATTTGTTGCGAAAAGACTTAGTTCAGTAACTATTTAAAAAGAAGACTGATCTCAATCACAGGGCATGTACCTCAAAGTTTTTATTTCTTCTCTATGGACTTTAACTCCTACTGCGACTTTTGCTTTTGTTTTCTTTACTGCTTTTCATTATACACATTGAATAACATCGGGCATAGGCTAGAACCCTGTCTCACTGTGTGCCATCAGTAAAGAGCCGTGTGCACCTCCGTCCAGAATATGTAGCTGGCAAACACGACCAATGCACCGCTCATATTCCACAGAGTACACAGTATTAACCATAAAACTAGTGTCAGCTGCCAAAAGCACTCAGGTAATCCTCCTCCTGACATGTAGAAGCCGTTTTCTCCATCTCCTTTGTGATCGCTATGTGTCTGGCTGGAAAAAGACACCAAGAACTCCATCAAGATGTTGTATTCCCACAGTGGCCACACCAGTGCAGCAACTCACTACTCTGACACCTTCAGATCGTGTCCTCCCCCCACCCCCTCTCCCACTTTACGCATGCCTTGGCCACTGATCCCTTCTTCTAGTCAAGTTGTGCCACAAATTTCTCTTATCCCCTATTCTATTCAATACCTCCTCATTAGTTTTGTGATCTACCCATCTAATCTTCAACATTCTTTTGTAGCACCACATTTCGAAAGCTTGTATTCTCTTCTTGTCTAAACTATTTCACTTCCATACATGACTACACTACATACAAATACTTTCAGAAACGACTTCCTTACACTTAAATCTATACTCGATGTTACCAAATTTCTCTTCTTCAGAAACATTTTCTTTGCCATTGCCAGTCTACCTTTTAAATCCTCTCCACTTCGGCCATCATCAGTTATTTTTCTCTCCAAATAGCAAAACTCATTCACTACTTTAAGTGTCTCATTTCCTAATCTAATTCCCTCAGCAATTCCCGATTTAATTCGACTGCATTCCGTTATCCTCGTTTTGCTTTTGTTGATGTTCATCTTATATCCTCCTTTGAAGACAATGTCGATCCCCTTCTACTGCTCTTCCAGGTCCTTTGCTGCAGAATTACAGTGTCATCGGCGAGCATCAAAGTTTTTATTTCTTCTCCACGGACTTTATTTTCTACGCCTAATTTTTCTTTTGTTTTCTTTACTGCTTTTCAATATAAAGATTGAATAACACCGGGTATAGGCTACAACCCTGTCTCACTCCCTTCCCAACCACTGCTTCCCTTTCGTGCCCTTCGACTCATATAACTGCCATCTGGTTTCTGTACAAATTGCAAATAGCCTTTCGCACCCTGTATTTTACCCCTGCCACCTTCAGAATTTGAAAGAGTGTATTCCAGTCAACATTGTCAAAAGCTTTCTCTAAGTCTACAAATGCTAGAAACGTAGGTTTGCCTTTCCATAATCTATCTTCTAAGATAAGTTGTATTGTCAGTATTGCCTCACGTGATCCAAAATTTCTATGGAATCCAAACTGATCTTCCCAGAGGTCAGCTTCTACCAGTTTTTCCATTCGTCTGTAAAGAATTCGCGTTAGTATTTTGCAGCTGTGACTTATTAAACGGATAGTTCGGTAATTTTCACATCTGTCAACATCTGCTTTGTTTGGGATTGGAATTACTATATTCTTCGTGAAGTCTGAGGGAATTTCGCCTGTCTCATACATCTTGCTCACCATGTGGTAGAGTTTTGTTAGGCTTGGCTCTCCCAAGGCTGTCAGTACTTCTAATGGAATGTTGTCTACTCCCGGGTCCTTGCTTCGACTTAGGTCTTTCAGTGCTCTGTCAAACTCTTCACGCATTATCATATCTACCACTTCATATTCATCTACCTACTCTTCCATTTCCATAACATTGTCCTCAAGAACATCCCCCTTGAATAGATCCTCTATATACTCCTTCCACCTTTCTGCTTTCCCTTCTTTGCTTAGAACTGGGTTTCCATCTGAGCTCTTGATATTCATGCAAGTGGTTTTCTTTTCTCCAAAGGCCTCTTTAATTTTGCTGTGGGCAGTATCTATCTTACCCCTCGTGATATATGCCTCTACATCCTTACATTTGTCCTCTAGCCATTCCTGCTTAGTCATTTCGCACTTCCTGTCGATCTCATTTTTGAGACGTTTGTATTCCTTTTTGCCTGCTTCATTTACTGCATTTGTATATTTTCTCCTTTCATCAATTAAATTCAATATTCCGTTACCCACGGATTTCTACTAGCCCTTGTCTTTTTACCCACTTGTACTCTGTTACCTTCACTATTTCATCTCTCAAAGCTACCCATTCTTCTTCTGCTGTATTTCTTTCCCCCATTCTAGTTAATTGTTCGCTAATGCTCTTCCACAAACTCTCTACAGCCTCTGGTTCTGTCAGTTTATCCAGGTCCCATCTCCTTAAATTCCCACCTCTTTTCAGTTTCTTCAGTTTTAATCCACAGTGGTCAGAGTTCATATCTGTCCCAGGAAATGCCTTCCAATTTAAAACCTGTTTGCTAAATGTCTGTTTTACCATAATATAATCTATCTGAAACCACCTTCCAGTAGCTCCAGGCTTCTTCAATGTATACAACCTTCTTTCATGATTTTTGAACCTATTGTTAGTTATGATTAAGCTATGCTCTGTGCAAAATTCTACCAGGCAGCTTCCTCTTTCATTCCTTACCCACACTTCATATTCACCTACTACGTTTCCTTGTCTTCCTTTTCCTACTATCGAATTCCAATCACCCATGACTATTAAATTTTTGTCTCCCTTTGTTATCTCAATAGTTTCTTTTATCTCATCATACATTTCATCAATATCTTCGTCAACTGTGGAGCTAGTTGACATATGAACTTGTTTTTTATTCATTGTATAGCGTACTCCTACATTACCACTATTTGATTTTGTATTTATAACCCTGTATTCACGTGATCAGAAGTCTTGTTCCTCTTTCCACAGATCTTCACTAATTCCCTCTATATCTAACTTTAACCTAACCATTTCTCTTTTTAAATTTTCTAACCTACCTGCCCGATTAAGGGATCTGGCATTCCACTCTCCGATCCGCAGGACGCCAGTTTTCTTTCTCCTGATGACGACGTCCTCCTGAGTAGTCGCCGCCCGGAGATCCGAATGGGGGACTATTTTACCTCCGGAATATTTTACCCGAGAGGACGCCATCATCATTTAACCATACAGTAAAGCTGCATGCCCACGGGAAAAGTTACAGCTGTAGTTTCCCCTTGCTTTCAGCCGTTCGCAATACCAGCACAGCAACGCCGTACCTCTGCAACTACTAAAATGGCTGCTGCCCCTCTTCAGGAACCACACGTTTGTCTGGCCTCTCAACAGATACCCCTCCGTTGTGGTTGCACCTGCGGTATCGCTGACGCACGCAAGCCTCCCCACCAACGGCAAGGTCCATGGTTCATGGGGGGATCGAAGTAGCTATGATGGAAATAAAAGGAAGGTTCAAGGGTGCGATTAAAGCTCAGAACGAAAGGACTGCCGTCCTCCTACATTGGCCTGAAGGTCTCCCATGCCTTTGGATGGTCTCCATGTTTCCGTCTGCAGGCCGATGGTGTCACTTTGGCATCAGCACTGCTCTTTCCTTGACGGAAGAAGCTCCAGGGAACTAAAACTCTCACGACGACTTGGCCGACCTGCTCATTCTGAGTTTTGGCACTTGTTACATGGTGAGCAACACAACTTTGTGGTCATTGTTACCAACCTTTGACGGGTCTCCATTTCCTGATCCAATTCTCGTTTTTTAACCGCTTACGTTCCGGTGTATGTTTGCCGCCTGAGTTATCGGCCGTTTTAGTGAACGGCGCGCGGGCTGTCGATCGCTACTTTTTATCCGTCGTAACGATGTGGCGAAGGACATGCAACCTACGGTTTATTTTGTGACGGTTCTCCAAGGTAAGTCCTTGTTTGCAGATCTCTTTCCTTCCGCTGACTGGCCTTCTAAGTTCTTTTAGTTATTCGTTTTCTAATTTTATGAAATGGACGCTTTTAACCTTAGTTGTTTTGGTGCCCTAAAACAAAACAAAACGAAAATAAAAGTTGGAGATGACGAAGGAGACTAAGTCATGGAATTGTACTACCTTGGAAGCAAAATTGTCTATGACGGATGAGCAAGGAGCACATAAAAAGCAAACTAGCACAGGCAAAGTGGGTTTCCCTCTCCAAGATAAGTCTACTGGTATCAAACGTTGACCATAATTTGAGGAAGAAATTTCTGAGAATGTAATTGCACTTTAGGAACACGGCGTCCTATGACAGTGAACCATGGACATTGTGAAAACTGAGGTACTGGAGCAGAAGAGAATCAAAGCGTTTGGGATGTGGTGCTACAGAGGAATGTTGAAAAGCGGATGGATTGATATGTTAAGGAATGAGGACGTTATCTGTAGAATCGACTGAGGAATGAACATATGGAAAACACTGACAAAGGGAAGAGACATGATTGTAGAAAATCTGTTAAGACATCAGCGAATAACTTTCATGGTACTAGAGGGAACTGTAGAGGGTAACAGGCTTAGGGGAAGACAGAAATTTGGAAACTTCCAAGAAATGAAAGAGGAAGTAAGGTGTAAGTGCTAATCTGGGATAAAGAGGGTAGAAAATGCGAGGAATTTGTGGCGGGCGGCATCAAACCAGTCACTAGACTGATAATTGGAAAAACAGTTCTCTCTCTATTTTTGTGGTGTTGGATTCGATCACAAGAGCAGAGGTTGGGTAGAATCAGTGATTGTCTGTGGTAATGATAATGTATTAGTTTCAGATGGGATACTAAAATTACTTGGGAGTTATTCGCACTTAGCTAATGCTTTCGTGTTTGATGGGATGCACACGTCCCACAAAGCAATATGCAGTTTTAAGTGTTGGGACGCCTAAATCTCAAATATCTGTCTAGTGCTAATGTGTAACGAGGTGCCTTCGCAACTTGGAAAAACTTACTAAGGACCATGGGATGGATATACAGAAGGTTGCGAGCTATGAAATGGGGCAGCGTGTGTTAATAGAGGGCACAGTGCATTTCTTACACGAAAATCAGATGGATTCACCTCCTTCTCCATTTCAAGAATGGCTGGAGTAACTGTGTTTTCTTATACATAGTACACATTGTGAAATTGTTCTGAAACATTGTTACACACCTCAGTAATTCCGCTGGTTTGTGCAGAACTTGCTTGTAGTGGGACATATATGCCCTACAATAATTAATACAGTGTAGAAAATGTTAGTGTGCGCTGTGTCAAAGGTATCTTCAAATGTTAAGCCGGATACATGTCTGCTCATTGTCAGGAGAGTAAATACGTTTTCTAACTGATTTGTTATACTTACTATCCTGATGAAATCATTCTAAAATTAACACTTTAACTCTGAAAATCCTAAGTTCACATGAGAACATGGATCTAGTTAGGTTTTTGAGATACGGGCATCCCAATTCACCGATTTTCATAATCGGTCAGTATAAAAATGTTTTTGGTAGGAAAGTGTCTACTTTGTTTCCAAAAGTAAGACAGTAACTGACCTTCTCTGTCTCCATTACATGCAAAATAAATTTTTAACATGAAAGGGTTAAGTCCCTGGTTTTATGGCGATCTTACCACGGAAGTCAGATTTGCTGAATGCAAGAAGATCTAAAAGAAAAATAATTTAGACACTGACAAGAACGCAGTGATAGACCAAGAAATATGAAGAATTCTGTGTCCTTTTGACTTGCCAGTCCTTAGGCACTTGCGAGCCTCTGGCGACAGTCGAACAGTCTCTGAGATCATGCCGTCCACGCAGTGTTTTGCATTCCGGGGAGCCCTTATTCACGGTCAGCGCTCCTCTGTAGCTCGGACGCAGCAGCGGCAGCGGTGAGGGGTGGAGGGGCGCTTTTAAAGCGCCGGGCCGCCCCACGGCGCTCCGGCAGCCTACCTGGGCGCCTGGGCGCCGCCTAACGAGATAATGTATGCGTCGCCGGCCTCATCTCGTGCTCGCGTCTGGCGCCCGCCGGCTCTCCAGCCAATATCCGCCAGCCTGCCGGCTCCGGCTGGATAAATAAAGAGAGTGCGGCTGCGCCAGCGCCAGCCAATCATGAGGCGCCGCACGTAGTCACACGGCGCCGCCGAGAAAATATACCTGCCGGCGGTGTCTCGCGGTGGCTCGCCGGGATATGAGGGAGCCGGAACGGAGCGGAGAGAGGCAAAAATTCCGGCTTACCTGCTCCTGTTACAGGCTGGAGAGGCTGCACGCGCTCCTCCAGGTTCAATCCCGCGCGAGTGTCTTGCCTCTGCTCTGTGTCACACGATTGCATGTGAAACTGTGAGTGTCTGAGAAGAATTCTGTGCTCCTCGTTCAGCAGACTCGTAGTAACGCACTACTTGAATAATGGCTTAGAATGAAATTTCACTGTGAGCTTAAAGAGCAACAGCCATTCAATAAGTACACTACTGGCCATTAAAATTGCTGCAGACGCGAAATTTAACCGACAGGAAGAAGATGCTGTGATATGCACTCACACAAGGTTGGCGCCGGTGGCGACACCTACAACGTGCTGACATGAGGAAAGTTTCCAACCGATCTCTCATACACAAACAGCAGTTGACCGGCGCTGCCTGGTGAAACGTTGTTGTGATGCCTCGTGTAAGGAGGAGAAATGCGTACCATCACGTTTCCGACTTTGATAAAGGTCGGATTGTAGCCTATCGCGACTGCGGTTTATCGTATCGCGACATTGCTGCTCGCGTTGGTCGAGATCCATTGCCTGTTAGCAGAATATGGAAAAGGTGGGTTCAAGAGGGTAATACGGAACGCCGTGCTGCATCCCAACGGCCTCGTATCACTAGCAGTTGAGATAACAGGCATCTTATCCGCATGGAAGTAACGGATCGTGCAGCCACGTCTCGATCCCTGAGTCAACGAATGGGGACGTTTGCAAGACAACAATCATCTGCACGAAAAGTTCGACGACGTTTGCAGCAGCATGGACTATCAGCTCGGAGACCATGGCTGCGGTTACCCTTGACTGACAGGAGCTCCTGCGATGGTGTACTCAGCGATGAACCTGGGTGCACGAATGACAAAACGTCATTTTTTCGGATGAATCCAGGTTCTCTTTACAGCATCATGATGGTAGCATCCGTGTTTGGCGACATCGCGGTGAACGCACATTGGAAGCGTGTATTCGTCATCGACATACTGGCGTATCACCCGGCGTGATGGTATGGGGTGCCATTGGTTACACGTCTTGGTCACCTCTTGTTCGCATTGACGGCACTTTGAACAGTGGATGTTACATTTCAGATGTGTTACGACCCGTGGCTCTACCCTTCATTCGATCCCTGCGAAACCCTACAATTCAGCAGGATAATGCACGACCGCATGTTGCAGGTCCTGTACGGGCCTTTCTGGATACAGAATATGTTCGACTGCTGCCCTGGCCAGCACATTCTCCAGATGTCTCACCAATTGAAAACGTCTGGTCAATGGTGGCCGAGCAAGTGGCTCGTCACAATACGCCAGTCACTACTCTAGATGAACTGTGGTATCGTGTTGAAGCTGCATGGGCAGCTGTACCTGTACACGCCATCCAAGCTCTGTTTGACTCAATGCCCAGGTGTATCAAAGCCGTTATTACGGCCAGAGGTGTTCTGAGTACAGATTTCTCAGGATCTATGCACGCAAATTGCATGAAAATGTAAGAACATGTCAATTCTAGTATAATATATCTGTCCGATGAATACCCGTTTATCATCTGCATTTCTTCTTGGTGTAGCAATTTTAATGGCCAGTAGTATAATATAATACTTTTTTTGTCGACCAGTCGGTTGGAAAATGCGGAATTTGTTGTGGGAAATCGCGGATTATTCCCGCCTCAGCTCCCACAGTGTCATTAAATTCCATTTGATGGCGGCGCTATACGTAGCCTTCAAAATGGCTCCTGGTACAGAGGTGCGTTCTCAGCAGAGAGTGGTCATTGGGTTTATTTTGGCGAGAAATCTGTCACAGATATTGACAGGTGCTTGCACAACGTCTACGGAGATCTGGTAGCGAACAAATAGACTGCGAATCGTTGGACAAGGCGCCTGTCATCAACAAAGCTGCGCAAACCAGTCCAACCTCCTGCGTCCTGCCGGCTGCAGCTGCGACTCGCATATTGTTGGTACGTTAGGACACTCTCAGTCGAAGCGATAGACGGATGAAAATCAAATACCTCGCTGCACAGCTGTACGTCTCCGTTATTAGTGCTGACATGTTCGTCCAGCAGATGGGGTACTCAAAGAATTGTGCCCCTTGGTTCCTCGCAAAGTAACAGACGACCATAGAAAGGCAACAGAGGATCACCTGTGCGCAATTCCTTGCGCGTTACGAGGGTTATGGTGACAGTTTTTTGTCCAACGTCACTTAGAACCGGAAACAAAATGGCAATCCATCGAGTGGCGCCACGCCATCTCTCCTCCGAAAAAAAAAAAAAAAAAATCACACAGACTAGGCTTAGGTATGTAATTAATCTCAATAACAAAAAACTGCTTGACCTTGGGTATGTTCGTGACCAAAGTTTTGAATGACATGCTGCCGAAAACTGAAGTGCTTCCAACAAATATTGCATTTTCCACGTGCTGGGCGTACTTTATAACCCACTACCTCCTCAGCTGTATCGCAAAATTCTGTCTGCGCGTGTTTTTACAGCTGATTAGTCAGAGGTAAGCTTCGGATGGCTAATCGATTTACTGGAAAGCGAATTTCGTTGGTCGTAGGTAACACAAACTTACATCATACTGAGGAACATAGTCGCAAAAATTTTCCACCGCGTAGTACAATAATCAAACTATTCTATTCAAAGACTTCGACAGCAGATTTTAAAAGTCCTGATGACTAATTTACTTTTGAATGAACTGCTTCAGATCTGTGTAATAACGGGTAGAAGTTACAAAACGACCAGGCAACTGCATCACAAATATGCTGTCATTCCATAAACACATTTACTTTACTGATGTCAGTATCTGCGCGTTCCGTGTCGTGTGATGTAGTAAATCTTGAAAATATCCTTCAATGGGCTCCTCTTTCCTGCATTACTGCCCCACGCAGAAAAGCGACGTGACCCCGTCTCCAGAATAAGAACCCTCACTGTGACATAGCTTGCGAGACGTCTTTGACTTCCACCACCCTCTCGCCATGTGTCGTCAATTCACTGACTTTTAAATGACAAACAACCACACTGAACAAAATATTATTCTATAAAAAAAATTATTGTAAGTCTGTCAGTGCATATATTTTGTTGGTTAGTTTCGAACCGACTGGTTCGTTCTCAGTCCTGACCTTCTGTGGCTGTGCTGATAGTGCTGATCTTCATGAACTCAGTAGGTCAGGTTTGACAATGAACCAGTGAGTTAGACACTAGTTGCCAAAATATATGAAGTGTAACTGTGACAGATCTGTAATAAGCCCTGCATGAAATAAATGGGCTGCTGGTCATAAATCACCAAAATGTTGAAGTTGTGTAAAATATTATTCACCTCCATAAAAGAGCACACTGGTCGCTTTGACATGCTGTATAATTGTCACCACGTGGTCTCTTGACCCTCCGCTTGTGACGTACGTTGTTGCAGAGAAGTGAGACGAGTCCACGTGGCGACGTGGAAGATTGAAAACGAAAGTATTCTGTTTGGACGCGTTCATGGCTACACCGCTTTTGAAGTTGCCGTATATGTTAGTGTATTGACGCAGACAGTCCAACATGTCTTCAGGGCATGCTCTACCACACAGCCATGTACCACGACGTAAGGAGAGTGCTCCTGAAAAGATACTGTGCTAAGTCAGTTGCCACGCTGGGTGCCAAAACTGTGGTAACTTGTGTACGTTTGGAGCCAGAATCTGTTGAATTCGAAAGGGGAGATGCAGATGGATAAAATATAATCTTCTAGTGAGCTGGGCGCCTGGTCTGATTGTTGTCCATCAAACCAAACGTTACTTCTAGAGGGGACTTGCCTTGTGTGTTAGCGCGAAAACTAATTTATGAAATCAGTTAAGGAGCCGACCGGGGTGACCGAGCGGTTCTAGGCGCTACAGTCTGGAATCACGCGACCACTACTGTCGCAGGTTCAAATCCTGCCTCGGGCATGGATGTGTGTGATGTCCTTAGGTTAACTGGGTTTAAGTAGTTCTAAGTTCCAGGGGACTGATGACCTCAGCAGTTAAGTCCCATAGCGCTCAGAGCTATTTGAACCATTTTTTTCAGTTATGGATAATAAGAACATCGTCAATTAACGATCTCAGTTCTCTTTGCTTGTACAGACACAGCACGGGGTTTTCATCGATGGAATGGTGTTGTTAGCACTGTCTTGAATCATATTTCTCCAGCGGCGGCAAGTGAATTCCGGTAACGGACAGTGTCTGAAGCGGCAACTTCCACTTGCATCTCTGTTAACGGGCTGAGCGGCGTATAGTGTTGAGGGATTAGCGGTGACAATCCTCCTCTCTGTTGTGTCGGTCCGGAGGATTAGTGCAGCTGTCTCCTGTCGGTCGCTCCACAGTACGCGCTTTCACCACAGGTAGCTTGTTGTAAGAGACTCATTCTCTGTCTAAGATACATGCGGCCATGTTATACAGGCGTACTCAAAGAATCAGAGTCAAAACTCGAATCGTCGTTGGGAATCAATCTGCAGAAGCAGTTTCACTTGAGGAATAGAAGACTGGCTTCAGAAAAAGTAACAGCATAACCGAGCTGAAATCTCTTGACGTGAGCATTGGACTATAAACGGAATCCAGCAATCACTGGAAATTAGGGTATGCTTGATGACTATAGTGACATGAAGCCTTTGTATTACGACAAGGAATAAGACCTGCAGCAAGGACAGGTGCAAAGCAAACCGTATCAGATCTTAATCTAAAGCTCCAAAGTGAGTAAGAGAACACAGTGTGGGCTCTATCACAGCTACAAGAAGGAAGTGACATCAGAGCCTTCAGTGAAATGAACCTCCAGAAGTTAAGAGGACCAGCCCCACATGTTAAAGAGCCCAACATGAACCTAAGCTCACCAGAAGATGAGGAAGAAGTTCCGAAGTCCCTTGTTCGCTCGTCGACTTTCGTCTCTGTGCCTCCAGAGTGCTGAAATCATGTCTCTCGTCTTTTCGTTGGCTGGTGAAACATTGTCAGCTTTTACAATATTCCTCCTTGAGCGTCCTCCTCCTCTCATTTCCGAGATCCAGGATAGTGAATTTACGTAACTGTGCGCTCTACCAGGGTTTACTCACATGGCCCATTGAACCACCAACGTAGCGTATTTATAAACAAGTTACTAATTCTCCAGTGTGTTTTTATTGAAATGAATGTTCGTCTCACATATGTTCCACGTCAGCTCATTTTCAGTATACATGCTGTGTAGCGGAAGCATAATTATGTTGCTGCATAGGGTTGCCTTCCTAATAGTGCTCGTGATATGGAACGAGTATCAGGATTTAACATACAGCAATATCTTCAGATAGAAGAAAGATATTAATATATATTTGTCGTCTTCTGTACCGCTTACCATCCCAGAATTTCACTTGGGTGGTTTAGCAGAAAGTAAAACTTAAATGTAACTGGACGAAGCCGGCCGCTGTGGCCGAGTGGTTCTAGGCGCTTCAGTCCGGAACCGCGCTGCTACTACCGCCTCAGCTTCGAATTCCGCCTCGGGCATGGATGTGTGTCTTGTCCTTAGGTTAGTTAGGTTTAAGTAGTTCTAAGTCTTGGGGACTGATGAACTCAGATGTTAAGTCCCATTGTGCTTAGAACCATTTGAACCATTTAACGGGACGAAAATTTCTACCCTGAATGAGGATCCACGTCACTTACTTGTAATCAGGAAAAATAGAAAGTTATGTTTCGCCTTGGAGAAGGCAAACAAATTATCAGTCTTCTGTTAAGTTTGATGCAAACCGCCACAATCTTATCTCTTCTTGCAACCGCTTCATCCCAGAAAGGTACGTACAGTACTTACACCGGGTATGCTCAGTTAATTGTCGTGTACATCGTAATTTCTGTCTTCCTAAACAGTATTCTGCCTCTATAGCTCACTTTAGTACCGTGAAAGTTTCTTAGAGCAGTCTTGACACATGTCTTCCTATCCCTTCTCTAAGTTAGTATTCGCATCAAGTTTCTTTTCTGACTTATTCTCCTGTGTAACTCTTCGTTTCTTATCAGTTCACTTAATTTTCAGCATTCTCGTGTCACTACTCTTCAAAAACTTTCAACACTTAAATATTTTTCAATGTCCCCGATTATCAATGATTCACTTGCTTATATTGCCATAGATCACACGTACAGAAAATTCACACACTAAGTTTTATATTTGTTATTTGATTCCTTCTAGAGAAGAATGCTCTGTTTGCATGTACTTGTCTGCTTGCTACATCTTCCTTGCTTCGTCCGTCAAGCCTAATCTTGCGTCCTAGGTAGCAGAGTTCCTTCTATTGATCGCTAATTTTTATTGTAAGTTTGTGGCATGTCTCATTGCTGCTGCTGCTCAGTACTTTCGGCTTTCTTTGATTTACTCTCTCCGTATTCTATGCTCAGCAGACTCTTAATTCCACTCAACATGTAATTCTTCCACAATTTCATAGAGGGTACAGTGTCTCCATTGATACACATGAATTATATTCTTTCAGTCTGAGTTTTAAAAGCATTTGTAAAATATACATTTATGTACTCCATTTCTTCTTTGGCACACACAAAGAATACTAGAGGAGAAAGGCTATAACCCGCTTTTCACCCTTTTCAATCCGAGCACTCTTTCCTGGTCTTCAGTTTTCTTGTTCCCTCTCGACTCGTATACATATTATATTGTAAGTAAATTAAATGGGTACGAAAATATGGAATGGCCCCATAATTGGCACCAAAAATACTGTCAAAAATAGAACAGGTATATTGTATAACGAGAACCATGTACTACTTAGTGAATGGTTCTCTAGAAAAGTGGGGCCGTGCGGTTAGAGGCGCTTCAGTCTGGAACCGCGTGACCGCTACGGTCGCAGGTTCGAATCCTGCCTCGGGCATGGATGTGTGTGATGTCCTTAGGTTAGTTAGGTTTAATTAGTTCTAAGTTCTAGGTGACTGATGACCTCAGAAGTTAAGTCGCATAGTGCTCAGAGCCATTTGAACCATTTTCTAGAAAAGTGGGGGGAATGAAACATTTTATTTTACCACATGATGGCACTGGCTCTGCTGCACGAAGGCTTATGCGATTGGAGAGGTATCATTGTCGTTAAATGACGTGCGACAATTTCTATCTCTAAGTATCCGCAGCTTTGTGGTCAATTGTCAGGACAGCTTAACTCAAGCCCTGTCATTGTTTCCTCCTTAATCGCCCTCCGGCCAGCGCTGTGTATTCTCCTCGTCACAGCTGGTTGCTCACTGTTTCCTAAACCTCAAGCATAACTTTTTATCTACAGTAATTAGACAGCAGACGTAGCGGCCAGTTTATGTTTGGAGGTGTGTGTCGGTTAGAATTTACACCGTCTATTGACTGTTCACGGACCAAAACACTGTAACGGAAGAAAACTAATCCAACAGAGAATCTAAACATAGAATATTACAGAATGATAACAGCCGCTGGGATGCTCACAGGAATAACATTTAAAATCTGAAAACCGAATATAAAACAGACGTGTCTCCCGAAAGCAAAGACACAATGCTCTACGTGAAAAAGCGTTGGATTAAATTTCTGAATACTACTGCTCATGACATTTTGTTCTTCTTTTCCCACTCTTGTCCTTCATGGTCCCATGTTTCTCATCATCTTGATCTGGTACTTGTAGATTTAATTTGCTAAGTTCCCCAACTAAACTGCAATGCTGCGTAACTCAACCCTGTCGATCTGGGTCACAGGGTGTCAACCTTTCCGATCCCACATCGAAAATTCATTATAAGGCAACCATCTGAAGCGTATACAAACTGAGGCCAGAGTCCGACGGATGTCTACACCGTCTTGAGTTGTGGCATCTGCCACCGGCCAGACAGAGGCTAACACGCCAGCTTCTTGCTAAAGGTCTGTGAATGTGTACAGCCGTACTCTATATTCCTGATTCGTCAAGAATGCTCCGTCTGAATATTCGTTTACAACGGAACGGCCTGTTGGGCCTCAGTCAACCGTCTCAAATAATTTTAAAACTGGGGCAACCACAGTTAACAACCACAATGCCGCAGTGTAACAATTGGCGTCGCTAGGCAATCTTTGATAGAGCATTTGTAAGTACTCTCTTTCGGTATGAACTTCTAAGTTGCATTATTTTGTTAAGTATATATAAGCCTGTTCTTGTGGGGCATATGTGATCCACTTCAGTTTCCTAGCTTAATGCGTAATATTGTTTTCCCTTTTTATGTCTAGTTATAGTATTTTAGGATATCTCAGATAACTGCATTAATTTTTAAAACTGTTTTGTACAGATATTTGCAACAGAATATGCTACTCAAAAGTTGCGAAACCTGTTGTGTGGGTTTATAAATGACCTGAACAAATACAATTACAACGAGCCATTGGACATTTCAGTCAGTTTCATTTTGATAGTTTCTGCACCTGTATTAAAAAAAAATTGTTTATCATATGAAGTGTAAAACAATCACGTACAAGTAAGTGTCTCAGGTCCTTAGGTACTGTCCTTAGGAACTTGTTGGCGTCCCTCAGTTCACAGTCATGAAACAGGAGATCCCTTTCAGAGTTACATTAAATGTTAGTAAACCGCTTCTCTCCATTTTCTTTGGCTTTAAAAAGTCTCAAAATAGCAAGGTATGGTTTAACTCGAACCCTTTCATTCTGAGACACGAAATATTATAGTAACCGTGATATCCGTCTATATCTACACACTTCAGTAGAATAAATACGGAAAATGGCGTATCCGTTGAATGAATAATCTTGCTTCCATTATCAAGCACAATGTAAAAACTACATCTCTTAGTCTCTCTGAAAGTCATACAATCGTCATCCAACACATCCTCAACTTCATTTTCTCATCGTCCATCTGTTGTTATTGTCATCAACTTGGTTGCCTAATCTGTCTAGCTGGCCTTGTGATAATCCTTACATTTATCTGTTTTAGCTATATGCTGGTCATCAGGTGAATACAGTGCTCTAAAGACGAAATCCAGTGGAGGTAATGCAAGAGTAGGTTTAATAATGAACCAGAAAATAGGGATTCGGGTAAACTGTCACGAACAGCATAGTGAACGCATTACCATAGCCAAGATGGACACGAAACCCACGAATGTATATGCCAACAAGCTCCGTAGATGACGAAGGGGTTGGAGAAATGTATGATGAGATACAGGAAATTAGTCAGATAGTTAAGGGAGACGAAAATTTGATTGTGATGGGGGACCAGAATTTGACAGTACGAAAAGGCAGAGAAGGAAAAAATACTAGGTGAATATGGACTGGAGGAAAGGAATAAAAGACCAAGCCACCAGGTAGAATTTTATAAAGAGTATAGTTTAACGACCGCTAACTCTCAGTTTAAGGATCATGGAATAAGGTTGTGTATGTGTAACAGAACTGGAGATTCAGGAAGGTTTCAGATTGATTATATAATGACAAGACAGAGCTTTGGCACCAGATTTTAAATTATGACATTTAATGGTACAGGTATGGATTCCGACCACAATTTGTTGGTTATGAACTTTCGATTAAAACTGAACATATTGGAGAAAGGTAGGAAATTAAGGATATGGGAGTTGGATAAGCTGAAAGAACCAGAGGTTGTTGACTGTTTCAGAGGGAGCTTTTGGCAACGGCTGACTATAACTGTGGAAAGGAGTACAGTAGAAAACGAATGGGTAGCTTCGAGGGATGAAATAATGAAATCAGCAGAGGATCGAGAAGATAAAAAGACGACGCCTAGCGGAAATCCTTGGATAACACAGGTGATATTGAATATAAATGATGAAAGAAGGAAGTATGAAAATGCAGCAAATGAAGAAGGTGAAAGGTAATAGAAATGTCTCAAAAATGGATTTATACGAAATGAAAATGGCTAAGAACGACCAACCTAAGGATGTAGATTCGTATGTCATTAGGAGAAAGATACCACCTACAGGAAACTTTAAGAGGCTTTTGGAGAAAAAAGAAACAGCTCTACGAATATCAAGAACTCATATGGGAAACTAGTCCTAAGCAAACAAGAGAAAGCTGAAAGGTGGAAGGAGTATATAGAGGATCTATATGAATTTTAAGGCTTAGAACTGAAAGACGAGGTAGATGAAGATGAGAGTAGAGTATGAGAAAGCACTGAAAGGCATAAGTCGAAAAAAGGCCCCGGGGGTTGACGACATTCCGTCAGAACTACTGAGAGTCTTCGGAGAGCCAGCTACGAGAAAAATTCTTGCGTAAGATGTGTAAGATGTATAAGACAGGCGAAACAGCCACAGACTTCAAGGTAAATAATTCCATTTTCAAAGAAAGTAGTTGTTGACAGGTGTGTTTAGTACCCATCAGTTTAATAAATCATGGGTGCAAAATACTAACACGAATTCTTTAAGGAAGGAAAGAAACACAGTTTGAATCCGGTCTCGGTAAAGAGGAGAAATGTAGGGACACGCAAGGCTATACATACCCTACGACTTATCTTAGAAGATAAATTAAGGAAAGGAAAAATTATAGTAAGAGTCGATGGGCATGAAAAGGAAGCAATGGTTGAGACATGAGCGAGACGGGTTTGTAGCCTATCTCCGATGGTACTCAGTCTGTACATTGAGCAAACAGTAAAGTAAACCAAGGAAAAAATTTAAGTAGGAATTAAAATTCAGAGACACGAAATAAAAACTTTGAGGTTTGTCGATGACGTTGTAGTTCAATCAGAGACAGTAAAGGGGACTTGAAAGACAAGTCGTACGGAATGGACAGTGTCTTCAAAGATGGATATAAGGTGAACATCAACAAAAGTAAAACAATGCTAATGGAATGCAGTCAAATTAAATCATGTGATGCTGAGAGAATCAGATTAAGAACTGAACCACGTAACCTAGTAGATTATTTTTACTATTTGTGCAACGAAATAACGTGATGGCCAAAGTATAGAGGATAGGAAATGTAGAATGGCAATTACAAGAACAGCGTATCTGAATAAGAGAAATTTGAGTACATCAAATTTAGATTTAAGTGTTAGGAAGCCTTTTCTGAGGGTGTGAAATGTAGCCTTGTATGGAAATGAAACATGGAAGATAAAGAGAGACAAGAAGAGAATAGAATCTTTTGAAATGTGGTGCTACAGAAAAATGCTGAAGATTACACGGGTGGATGAAGTAATTAATGTGCAGGTACTGCATAGGAATGGAAAGAAATTAAATTTTTGGCCAACCTGACTAGAAAAGGGATTGGTTGATAGGAGGGAGCGTTCTGAGAAGTCAATAATTATAACTTTTGTATTAGAGAGAAATGTGCTGGGTAAAAACCGTAGGGCGAGAGCAAGAGATGAATACAGTAAGCACATTCAGAAGGATATAGGTTGCAGTAGTTTCTCGAAGATTAAATAGTCGGCGCGGGATACAGCAGCGTGGAGTTACATCAAACCACTTTCTCATGGATTTTAAAAATTATTATTTCTTAAATTGTGTCTCATTTCTACCTTGCTCGATCTCAAGTCTTCCAAGCCCTGACAAACTGTGCTACAAATCGACACTGGGGCCTTTCTCTACTACGGTAGCAGACAGTTCACGCCCTTTGTAGAGATCCTCATTCAACTTTTTCCCAATCTGTTCTCATCTCTTTTTCCGGAAATAATTTAGTTTATTCTGTAGGCTGAGTTAATGATTACCAAGACCACTGACTTTCGATTTCTTCATATTCTTCCTGTAACTGTTTAACTTCAGCATTCTTGCATTTCTCATTTGTTTCATTTGTAACATATTTCTAATTTCCTTATTTTGATTCATTCATAATCAGTTATAGTTTTTCTTTTGTTACTTGTAACTTATTCATAGTTACCTAAGTGACCTGCTTGTTCGATTGCTGTGACTCCCTACCTGTTGTTGTTGTTGTTGTGGTCTTCAGTCCTGAGATTGGTTTGATGCAGCTCTCCATGCTACTCTATCCTGTGCAAGCTTCTTCATCTCCCAGTACCTACTGCAGCCTACATACTTCTGAATCTGCTTAGTGTATTCATCTCTTGGTCTCCCTCTACGATTTTTCCTCTATACGCTGCCCTCCAATACTAAATTCGTGATCCCTTGGTGCCTCAGAACATGTCCTGCCAACTGGCCCCTTCTTCTAGTCAAGTTGTGCCACAAACTCCTCTTCTCCCCAATTCTGTTCAATACCTCCTCATTAGTTGTATGATCTACCCATCTAAACTTCATCATTCTTCTGTAGCACCACATTTCGAAAGCTTCTATTCTCTTCTTGTCTAAAACATTTATCGACCATATTTCAGTTCCTTACATGGCTACACTCCATACAAATACTTTCAGAAACGACTTCCTGACACTTAAATCAATACTCGACATTAACAAATTTCTCTTCTTCAGAAACGCATTCCTTGCCATTGGCAGTCTACATTTTATATCCTCTCTATTTCGACCATCATCAGTTATTTTGCTCTCCAAATAGCAAAACTCCTTTACCAATTTAAGTGTATCATTTCCTAATCTAATTCCCTCAGCATCACCCGATTTAATTCGACTACATTCCATTATCCTCGTTTTGCTTTTGTTGATGTTCATCTTATACCCTCCTTTCAAGGCACTATCCATTCCGTTCAACTGCTCCTCCAAGTCATTTGCTGTCTCTGACAGAATTACGGTTTTTATTTCATCTCCATGTATTTTAAATCCTACTCCGAACTTTTCTTTTGTTTCCTTTACTGCTTGCTCAATATACAGATTGTATAGCATCGGGGAGAGGCTACAACCCTGTCTCACTCCCTTCCCAACCACTGCTTCCCTTTCATGTCCCTCGACTCTTATAACTGCCATCTGGTTTCTGTACAAATTGTAAATAGCCTTTCGCACCCTGTATTTTACCCCTGCCACCTTCAGAATTTGAAAGAGTGTATTCCAGTCAACATTGTCAAAAGCTTTCTCCAAGTCTACAAATGCTAGAAACGTAGGTTTGCCTTTCCTTAATCTATCTTCTAAAATAAGTCGTATTGTCAGTATTGCCTCACGTGTTCCAACATTTCTATGGAATCCAAACTGATCTTCCCCGAGGTCAGCTTCTACCAGTTTTTCCATTCGTCTGCAAAGAATTCGCGTTACTATTTTGCAGCTGTGACTTATTAAACTGATAGTTCGGTAATTTTCACATCTGTCAACACCTGCTTTGTTTGGGATTGGAATTACTATATTCTTCTTGAAGTCTGAGGGAATTTCGCCTGTCTCATACATCATGCTCACCATATGGTAGAGTTTTGTTAGGCCTTGCTCTCCCAAGGCTGTCAGTACTTCAAATGTGATGTTGTATACTCCCGGGTCCTTGTTTCGACTTATGTCCTTCATTGTTCTGTCAAACTCCTTACGCAGTATCATATCTCCCATTTCATCTTCATCTACCTCCTCTACCATTTCCATAACATTGTCCTCAAGAACATCCCCCTTGTATAGATCCTCTATATAATCCTTCCACCTTTCTGCTTTCCCTTCCTTGCTTAGAACTGTGTTTCCATCTGAGCTTTTGATATTCATGCAAGTGGTTTTCTTTTCTCCAAAGCCTCTTTAATTTTGCTGTAGGCAGTATCTATCCTACCCCTCGTGAGATAAGCCTCTACATCCTTACATTTGTCCTGTAGCCATCCATGCTTAACCATTTTGTACTTCCTCTCGATCTCATTTTTGAGACGTTTGTATTCCTTGTTGCCTGCTTCACTTACTGCAGTTTTGTATTTTCTCCTTTCATCAATTAAATTCAGTATCTCTTCCGTTACCCAAGGATTTCTACCAGCCCTCGTCTTTTTACCTACTTGATCCGCTGCTGCCTTCACTATTTCATTCCTCAAAGCTACCCAATCTTCTGCTACTGTATTTATTTCCCCCCATTCTTGTCAATTGTTCCCTTATGCTCTCCCTGAAACTCTGTACAACCTCTGGTTCTTTCAGTTAATCCAGGTCCCATCTCCTTAAATTCCCACCTTTTTGCAGTTTCTTCAGTTTTTATCTACAATTCATAACCAATAGATTGTGATCAGAGTCCACATCTGCCCCTGGAAATGTCTTACGATTTAAAATCTGGTTCCTAAATCTCTGTCTTACCATTATATAATCTATCTGAAACCTTTTAGTATCTCCAGGGTTCTTCCATGAATACAACCTTCTTTCATGATTCTTAAACCAAGTGTTAGCTATATGCTCTGCGCAAAATTTTAACAGGCGGCTTCCTCTTTCATTTCTTAGCCCCAATCCATATTCATCTACTATGTTTCCTTCTCTCCCTTTTCCTACTCTTGAATTCCAGTCACCCATGACTGTTAAATTTTCGTCTCCCTTAACTACCTGAATCATTTCTTTTATCTTATCATACTTTTCTTCGATTTCTTCGTCATCTGCAGAGCTAGTTGGCATATAAACTTGTACTACTGTAGTAGGCATGGGCTTCGTGTCTACCTTGGCCACAATAATGCGTTCACTATGCTGTTTGTAGTACCTTACCCGTACTCCTATTTTTTTATTCATTATTGAACCTAGTCCTGCATTACCCCTATTTGATTTTGTATTTATAACCCTGTATTCACCTGACCAAAAGTCTTGTTTCTCCTGCCACAGAACTTCACTAATTTCTACTATATCTAACTTTAACCTATCCATTTCCCTTTTTAAATTTTCTAACCTACCTGTCCGATTAAGGGATCTGACATTCCACGCTCCGATCCGTAGAACGCCAGTTTTCTTTCTCTTGATAAGAACGTCCTCTTAAGTAGTCCCCCCCCCCCCCCCCCCCGGAGATCCGAATGGGGGACTATTTTACCTCCGGAATATTTTACCCAAGAGGACGCCATCATCATTTAATCATACAGTAAAGCTGCATGCCCTTGGGAAGAATTATGGCTGCAGTTTCTCCTTGCTTTCAGCCTTTCGCAGTACCAAAAGAGCAAGGCCGTTTTGTTTAGTGTTACAGGGCCAAATCAGTCAATCATCCAAACTGTTGCCCATGCAACTACTGAGAATGCCGCTGCCCCTTATCAGGAACTACTCCCGACCTAGAGATGTCATTTCTCTTTAACTGAACCACATACTATGTTATTCATTAAATATGATTTGCCACAGCGTAACCACCCTCAAGTCCAAATTCGAAAGCAAGATCGTCAGTGAATTTGGAACACGTGGCACTGAACATACATTCATTACGAACAGCGATAACAGAACTAAACTACTGGACGGATATTGCTGCTTTTTATACAGACATCGAATACTCTAGAAAACACAAACTTGACAAAAATAGAGCAGTTAAAGAACATTCCAGAAATGTTAAAAGCTAGATAACATATAACTGATAGGGGCCATGCTTTTACTGGTCACCTGTAAAAGCGCCAATGCCTGACCACTACACCACACTGAATGCGTAACAGCTCCCTCTTCTGGAGAAACAGCGATCCGATGTTCATTCACTTTGGAGCCGACTGCAGCATTCTGGAATTAGATCATGGTTCTGTATATGGCAGCGCTGGCGGATCCCCGCGCTCTGATCGTGATGTTACAGCCTCTTAAATACGATGGG